>NC_052310.1:11240011-11540011 GCF_016432855.1 Salvelinus namaycush
ACACTTTATTTTTCTACATTTACTTTGTTTGGGATTAGCTCATTTAAACAAGCACCATTTTATGACTTGGTACCTTGTAGTTACCACTCAGTATAGTGTTACTCTCTGGTAATCAATATAGTGCATCAGAAGAATGCTTTGTTGCTGACAAAAACAGACACCAGGCAAAGGTATGCAAGTAGCTGGGTAGATACTGAAGGTGCAGTAAATTGTTGAAGTTAGCATAAGGTGCTTGCACACACCTTCAGTTTGTAGTAAGCGTCCGCCTCCTCTCTGTGTTACTGCACAGACTTCTCGTGCTCCATCCTGATCTTGTTGAGAGGGGTGGAGATGCCGAAAGACTTGTCTGTGTCCACCTCGATCATCGACACAGACGTGTCTATAGCCGTGGCTCTCAGTTTGGACTGCAGAGTGGACAATTCCTGTGTGGATAGATGATGGACAGTGATGTACAGAGTCAGGTATTTGCAATAAACACAAACATTTAGATAACCAGATATCAAAAATAATGACACATTTACTATTCTCGTACTTTCTTAACGTAAAGACTTAATTCTCTGTACCTCCTGCATCTTGGTGACAAAGTCCAGTTCATTCTTCAAGCTTGTGTACTTGGCATCCAAATCAATATGTAATTCGGGTGCCATATCTATGTCCAGGGGGAAAAGAGTGATAGTATATTTCAGCTACTGTACATCTACAAGAACATGCTGAACAAGTTAGAGGGAGAGAGTACAAAAAATTGCTCCACCGCCATCTTTGTTCTTCTCTTGACCTTCTTCATGGCTGAAATGTCAGTCCAGCTAAAACGTCATACCTTGCGCAAAGTCAAACCTGCAACATAACATGCAGCCAACCATTTTAATGTCAGGTATAGTACGGATCCATCTAACCCCAAGCTTGTCTATTGAGGGGCAAAATGAATCTGAGACTAGGATAAAAGTGTCATGCAACATAAAAGCTATCCTGTCAAGGCATAATTTCAACAAATTGAGGAATCTTAAAAGGTCACTGCTAACAGTTTTCAGATAGTTTTATCGACCCAACATAGTAATAACTGGTTGGACTCTCCTCAACTGCAAACACACAACAGATATACTAAAAAGGACAACAACAACTGTGATGAAATAAATATCAGGTCAACAAAAGAATAACAACCATATTCTACACATCCTTCGTTCAGTGTTCTCACATTCTTTTTCCAAGCCTGGTTACAATCAGCTATCCATCGCAAATAAAAAATGAACTACACAAAACAGTGAAGCTAACAAGCACAATCAGTGGAGTTAATCTCAAGAACATGGAAGCGCTGTTCTTGGAGAGAGTGGTGAGGGCAGGAGCGAGAATTGCCACCGACCTGACACACACTCTCAACCAGGAGTACCAGCTCCTACCATCCGGCTGCCAATACAGAGTCCATCTTTACAAAAACAGCCAGAGCCAAGAAATCATTCATTCCCACCAGTATGAGTAAATTGAATAAATTCCCCCCCCCCCCAGAATTGAATTTTACCATGTGTTATCTGCTGTAGTTATTGCTTGTAATTTATGTATGTATGTATGCACCTATTGGTGATGATGTTTGTGAGAAAGGAACAAAAGGAACACACAAATAATAAGAATTATTATTCCAGAATTTCAGTGACCGAGGATTTGGCTAAATAAGGATGGCCAATGATTATTTTTACAGGGACAGTGCACTTTAATCAACGTTTCAGTAAAAGTGCCGGTTTTAGCCAGGCCGGCTAATTTTCAACCGCAGTCCCCTGGGCAGGTTATTAAAAACAATTACAATATAGACAATAGCAACATAGAACAAGCAAGACATAGCAACATAGGACAAGCAAGACATAGCATACAGACAGAGCAACATAGGACAAGCAAGACGTAGCATACAGACAGAGCAACATAGAACAAAAAGCAGCAAGACAAAATTCATAAAAGCAACAAAGTGTTTCCACACCTCACAAGTTACAGACAACAGACATGGAAAGCAGCAACACACAGCTAGGGACCATGTTCACAAATCTGATTGACCTTTAGCCATGTCTTCAAGCATTTTGTGAAAGTGTGATATGTGGTGCAGTTATGTGTGTCTGATGGCAGTGTATTCCAGACATGGGAAGCTCTCACAGAGAAAGCGGATTTACTAAAGGTGCTTTCCCTTAGGGGAACTATACAGTTCACCTCTCATGGCAGACCTTGTGGATCTGCTGCCATATGTTTGGGTTTTCTGTTTAACAAAAATACTGAGTGGAGGGGGAGCCAAGCCATTTAGGATCTTGAATACAAGACATGCATCGGTGTATTACACAAGATTTTCACCAACTCAGGAGCTCATGCTTTCTGAGGATGTGACAGTTGATGATGGCTATTGGGCTTCCTATCAAGCACTTTGAGAGCCTGTTTGTAGACAGACTGAATAGGTCTTACTGTTGTACAGCAAGCTTGGGCCCAACTAGTCAAGCAGTATGTTAAGTGGGGGAGTATCATAGATTTGAAGTACAGTTTTACTACCTCTGTAGTCAAACCATTTCGTATAAATCGGAAATTGATATTATTTATTTTATATTTAACTAGACAAGTCAGTTAAGAACAAATTCCTTATTTACAATGACAGCCTACCCCGGCCAAACCCTAACCCGAGACGACGCTGGACCAATTGTGCGCCACCCTATGGGACTCACAATCACGGCCGGATGTGATACAGCCTGGAATCAAACCAGGGTCTGTAGTGATGCCTCTAGCACTGAAATGCAGTGCCTTAGACCGCTGCACCACTACGGAGACCAAAATTAACTGTCTTACTTCAACACGATATCAGTTACTATAACTCTGTTATAAAATTGATAAGTGCAAAGAATTCAAAGGTGCCTTTTTTCCATGGCTGTCTACCCACCATGCAATATGTCTAATTGGCTTCTCATTCCTGATGCTCATACAATCTGGAATTCAGGTGGAGAAGCAGAGGATACTGCCTGGTCTTGATAGCCTCGGGATGGCATATGTTTATGATGGCGGTTTTAGGAGTCCTTCCAGGTAAGAGGGTGTAGCGTGCCTACCTCTCCATGCAGCAGATACAGCATACCTGTACGTTGTGTGAAAACATGTTTGCAGGATTTCCGCTTAACCTAATGTTACCACCATAAGCTATCTGTGTAGCCGGCGCTTCACTAGCTAATCAATCATACTCCAAAGATTGCTCCTGTAGGCAATAGTATTGCTCTCATATATTGGAAGGTTGAATCCCACCTCATCAGTTAGCCTACATGTGCTCTTTGATACAAACATCTGGAAAGCATACATGCTGCCATTACTGGTAAATGTTTTCATTATATGTGACCTGCTATTCACCTTGCTATTCTCAACTGTGTTGATGGTTAATCCACTTATTTTGTATCTAACAAAGTTCAGAGTCCCCAAATGCTGATTCAATAATCTCCCTATTGGTGTGAGCCTGCCAGCAGTCAATTTCAGGACACCCTCTTCATTTGAGAAGTGAAACATTCTGTATTTTCTCCATCTTGATGAGACACATGACCTGCTCCTGCTGAACTCAATCTCTTGAACCAAGATCACCCGCTGTCCAATTATTGTTTGAGCATGTGGCAAAATGTTTTTTTTTTCTAAACTTGTAGACATTTTATGAGCTGAGTTGTATGTATTTTGTTAGTAGTTAATGTTAGATTGCTATCGTTAGCATTTCTCTATCAGGATTCGCTTGCATTTGGTTAGCATTGAGTTTGTCACGCTGCTCGGCTAGCTATTTTCCTATTCATGTAAATTGCTCATGTTGATGGTATTCATGTTGTTTAACCATTATTCAGCTCTGTACTGTTATTTGAGCACATTTATATTTATTTTACCAGACAACCTTTAGTGGTTACTAACTTAATTTAATGTAAATAAACACTTTTTTTATTCTTCATGGTCCTTTGATCCCCTACATACAGTGTCATTCCTTTTTGTCAGGCAGTATCCTCAGTCAGTGGTTCACAGCCCACCCAGCAAATCAATTGGCTCTGTGAAAGTTACCAGAACATTTGTTAGGTCGCGGAAAATGTTCTCATAACACAAAACTGTCCAGTTATGCTGATGATTATAGAATGCTTTATTAAACATTAGCCTAATGTTGCAAGAACATTCCCAGAACACATTTAGTCTGTTCTTTAAAGGTCCCCAGAATGTTTCATTATGTTGTGGGCACAGTCTGGTGGTGTCACGATCGTCTTCGGGTGAAAGGGAGGACCAAGGCGCAGCGTGATATAAATACATTCTTCCCTTTATTAGAAGAAGACAAACGAAACGAACACTATACAAACAAAATCAAAACAACAAACCGACGACCGTGAAGCTATACAAAACAAATAAGTGCATATACTGGCAACTTACACATAGACAATCACCCACAACCTACCTAATGACTATGGCTGCCTAAATATGGCTCCCAATCAGAGACAACGATAGACAGCTGTCTCTAATTGAGAACCAATCTAGGCAACCATAGACTTACATAAACACCTACACTGTACACAACCCCATGAACTCTACAAACACCCCCTAGACAATACAAACACCCTAGACGAGACAAAAACACACAAACATCCCCCATGTCACACCCTGACCTAACTAAAATAATAAAGAAAACAAAGATAACTAAGGCCAGGTGACAGGTGGGAACATTTTGGGGGGGGGGGGGATCACAAAAGAAATGTTCCCAAAACACAAACTGTCCAGTCATGCTGATGATTATAGAATTTTTATATAAAACATTCGCCTGATGTTGCAAAAACATACTGTACATGGAACACATTTAATCTGTTATTTTAAACATTCCCAGAATGTTTCATTAGGTTGTGGTAACGTCTGGTGAAAACATTGTGGGGACATCACAAAATAAATGTTCCCAAAACACAGACTTTCCAGTTGTGCAGATTATTCTACAATGTTTCTTTTATGATGCAAAAAACTTTCACCTGATGTTGCAAGAATGTTCCTTGTGTCACGCCTAGACCATAGAGAGCTGTTTATTCTCTATGTTGGTTGGGGAGTGACAGTGACTAGGGTGGGTTATCTAGGTGATTAATGATTTATGTTGGCCTGGTATGGTATGGTTCCCAATCAGAGGAAGCTGTTTATCGTTGTCTCTGATTGGGGATCATATTTAGGCAGCCATTTCCCCATTGTGCTTTGTGGGATCTTGACTATGCACAGTTGCCTGTGAGCACTATTGTAGCTTCACGTTTGTTCGTTTTATTGTTGTTTTTTTTGCTTTGAGGTTCACATAGCAATAAAGATGTGGAACCCAGATCACGCTGCGCTTTGGTCCAGTTATTATGATGATCATGACAGAAGATACCACCAACAACGGACCAAGCAGCGTGCCCAGGAGGAAAGCCAGGAGTGGAGGACATCCTGGACGTGGGACGAGATTATGGCAGGAGACAGAAGCCTGCCATGGAAGCAGGCGGAGGCAGCGAGGGAACAACAACGACAACACCAGGGTTCGCGGCCACGAAGCAAGCCCAAAAGACAGCCCGAAATTGTTTTGGGGGGGGGGGGCACACAGACTGTTCGGCGACGCTGAGGGGTGAGTCAGAGACCGAGGAGGAATATTGGGACCGATTGAGCGAGGAGTGGGCGGCAAAAGTTGAGGGGAGTGAACCAGAGACTGTCAGTGAGTTGAGGGAGAATGTGGAGAAAGAAATGTTATTGAATTGGTGGAGGATGCACGACATTTGCCCTAAGGAGCGTGTTATCGATTTAAAGCCACCTGAGTCAGCTCTCCGTACTCATCCTGAGAAGTGTGTTAAAGTTCCGGTACAAGTGTTGCCGGCTATACGCACCAGGTCTCCTGTACGCTTTTCCAGCCCAGTACGTCCTGTGCTAACTCCCCGTACTCGTCCTGAGAAGTGTGTTAAAGTTCCGGTACAATTGATGCCGGCTATACGCACCAGGTTTCCAGTGCGCCTTCACAGCCCAGTACGTCCTGTGCCAACTCCTCGTACTCACCGTGTAAAGAGTGTCATCGTTCCGGTACAATGTGTGCCGGTTCTACGCACCTTGTCTCCAGTGCGCCTCTACAGCCTGGTACGTCCTGTTCCTGCTCCTCGCACTCTCCTTGGAGTGCGTGTCCCCAGTCCAGTACGTCCTGTACCTGCTCCTCGCAATCACCCTGAGGTGCGTGTCACCAGCCCGGTGCCACCTGTACCAGTCCCACGCATCAGGCCTCCAGTGCGCCTCCACAGTCCAGTACGTCCTGTGCCTCCTCCCCGCACTCGCCCTGAGGTGCGTGTCACCAGCCCGGTGCCACCTGTACCGGCCCCACGCATCAGGCCTCCAATGCGCCACCACAGTCCAGAGCTTCCGGCGACAGTTCCCAGTCCAGAGCTTCCGGCGACAGTTCCCAGTCCAGAGCTTCCGGCGACGTTTCACAGTCCGGAACCTCCAACGACGGTCCACGGTCCGGAACCTCCAACGACGGTCCACGGTCCGGAACCTCCTGAGACGTCCACGGTCCGGAACCTCCTGAGACGGTCCACGGTCCGGAACCTCCTGAGACGGTCCACGGTCCGGAACCTCCTGAGACGGTCCACGGTCCGGAACCTCGCCTGTTCTTTTATTAAAAGTTCCCAGAATGTTTCTTTAGGTTGTCAGAGACCTGGCAGTTTGGTGCCTGGACAAAAAGCTCTCCCTCAATGTGAGCAAGACAAAGGAGCTGATCGTGGACTATAGGAAAAGGAGGGCCGAACAGGCCCCCATTAACATCGACAGGGCTGAAGTGGAGCGGGTTGAGAGTTTCAAGTTCCTTGGTGTCCACATCACCAACGAACTATCATGGTCTAAACACATCAAGAAAGTTGTAAAGAGGGCACGACAACAACGTTTCCCCCTCAAGAGACTGAAAAGATTTGGCATGGGTCCCCAGATCCTCAAAAAGTTCTACAGCTGCACCATCGAGAGCATCCTGACCGGTTGCATCACCGCCTGGTATGGCAACTGCTCAGCATCTGACCATAAGGCGCTACAGGGCAAAATGAGGGTGCGTACATCGCTGGGGCCAAGCTTCCTGACATCCAGGATCTATATACTAGGCAGTGTCAGGAAGGCCCAAACAATTGTCAGACTCCAGTCACCCAAGTCATAGTATGTTCTCTCTGCTACCGTATGGCAAGCGGTACCAGAGAGCCAAGTCTAGGACCAAAAGGCTCCTTAATAACAGCTTCTACCACCAAGCCATACGAAAGCTGAACAATTAATCAAATGGCCACCCGGACTCGCTGCATAGTCACTTTACAAATTACCTCCACTAACCTGTACCCCCGCACATTGACTCTGTACCGATACCCCCTGTATATAGCCAAGTTGTGTAATTTTCTTGTTTATTTTTTATTAATTTTTTTCACTTCAGTTTATAGAGTACATTTTTTCTTAAATCTATTTATTTAACTGCATTGTTTGTTAAGGGCTTGTAAGTAAGCATTTCACGGAAAGGTCTACACCTGTTGTATTCAGCACATGTGACAAATGAAATTTTGATTTTATATGACGAGGTTCCCAAAAGACTAAAACTGTCCAGGTCACTTGTGCTGACATTTAAATCATGTTTGTATCAGGGTACATGAAACATTCCTTTGATGTCGTGGGTACATTACAAGAGATAGGTTCCCAAAGCGCAAAATATGCTCAGTTGTGATGACATTCATATAATGTTATAAGAATGTTGACAAAACACCTGGTCTAAGTTCCCAGAACCTTTCATTAAGTTATGCGAGTTGTCTGGGATGTTGCAAGAAAATTATTGTGATATTCGTTTCGGTTGCACAGGACATTACCACAATGTTTCACAATTTCAAACAAGTCCGTTTTTTTTTTATGACGTTCATAGCATATTTGTTTTCGGTTTAACATAATATTCCATTGATGTTCACGCAATATATGGTGAACAAAATAAATATGCAACAGTTCAAAAGATTTGACTGAGTTACAGTTCATATAAGGAAATCAGTCAATTGAAATAAATTCCTGAGTGCCTAATCTATGGATTTCACAACTGAGAATACAGCCTTAAAAAAATGTAGGGGCATGGATCAGAAAACCAGGCAGTAGCTGGTGTTACCACCATCTTCCTCGTGCAGTGCGACACATCTCCTTCGCATAGAGTTGATCAGGCTGTTGATTGTGGTCTGTGGAATGTTGACCCACTCCTCTTAAATGGTTGTGCGAAGTTGCTGGATATTGGCGGGAACTATAACACGCGGTCGTACACGTCGATCCAGAGCATCCCAAACGTTGTCAATGGGTGACATGTCTGATGCATTATCATGCTGAAACAATGGGCCTTGTTGATCTTGCATTTAAATTGCTATCGATAAAATGCAATTGTGTTCGTTGTCCGAAGCTTATGCCTGCCCATACTATAACCCCACCGCTACCACGGGGCACTCTGTTCACAACGTTGACATCAGAAAACCGCTTGCCCACACGACGCCATACACGTGGTCTGCAGTTGTGAGGCCGATTGGGCGTACTGCCAAATTCTCTAAGGCTTATGGTAGAGAAATTATTATTACATTCTCTGGCAACAGCTCTGGTGGACATTCCTGCAATCAGCATGCAAATTGCACGCTCCCTCAACTTGAGACATCTGTGGCATTGTGTTGTGTGACACAACTGCACATTTTAGAGTGGCCTTTTATTGTCCCCAGCACAAGTTTTAAAAATTTAAAAAAAAAATGTATTTCACCTTTATTTAACCAGGTAGGCTAGTTGAAAACAAGTTCTCATTTACAACTGCGACCTGGCCAAGATAAAGCAAAGCAGTGCGACACAAACAACAACACAGAGTTACACATGGAATAAACAAACATACAGTCAATAATACAATAGAAAAAGTCTATATACAGTGTGTGCAAATAAGGGAGGTAAGGCAATAAATAGGCCATAGTGGCGAAATAATTACAATATAGCAATTAATCACTGGAGTGAAAGATGTCCAGAAGATGAGTGTGCAAGTAGAGATACTGGGGTGCAAAGGAGCAAAATTTTATTTTTATTTTTATTTTTTATTTCACCTTTATTTAACCAGGTAGGCTAGTTGAGAACAAGTTCTCATTTGCAACTGCGACCTGGCCAAGATAAAGCATAGCAGTGTGAACAGACAACAACACAGAGTTACACATGGAGTAAACAATAAACAAGTCAATAACATGGTAGAAAAAAAGAGAATCTATATACAATGTGTGCAAAAGGCATGAGGAGGTAGGCAATAAATCGAATAATTACAATTTAGCAGATTAACACTGGAGTGATAAATCATCAGATGATCATGTGCAAGTAGAGATACTGGTGTGCAAAAGAGCAGAAAAGTAAATAAATAAAAGCAGTATGGGGGGTGAGGTAGGTAAATTGGGTGGGCTATATACCGATGGACTATGTACAGCTGCAGCGATCGGTTAGCTGCTCGGATAGCAGATGTTTAAAGTTGTTGAGGGAGATAAAAGTCTCCAACTTCAGAGATTTTTGCAATTCGTTCCAGTCGCAGGCAGCAGAGAACTGGAAGGAAAGGCGTCCAAATGAGGTTTTGGCTTTAGGGATGATCAGTGAGATACACCTGCTGGAGCGCGTGCTACGGGTGGGTGTAGCCATCGTGACCAGTGAACTGAGATAAGGCGGCACTTTACCTAGCATAGCCTTGTAGATGACCTGGAGCCAGTGGATCTGACGACGAACATGTAGCGAGGGCCAGCCGACTAGGGCATACAGGTCGCAGTGGCGGGTCGTATAAGGTGCTTTAGTAACAAAACGGATGGCACTGTGATAAACTGCATCCAGTTTGCTGAGTAGAGTATTGGAAGCTATTTTGTAGATGACATCGCCGAAGTCGAGGATCGGTAGGATAGTCAGTTTTACTAGGGTAAGTTTGGCGACGTGAGTGAAGGAGGCTTTGTTGCGAAATAGAAAGCCGACTCTAGATTTGATTTTGGATTGGAGATGTTTGATATGAGTCTGGAAGGAGAGTTTGCAGTCTAGCCAGACACCTAGGTACTTATAGATGTCCACATATTCTAGGTCGGAACCGTCCAGGGTGGTGATGCTAGTCGGGCGTGCGGGTGCAGGCAGCAAACGGTTGAAAAGCATGCATTTGGTTTTACTAGCGTTTAAGAGCAGTTGGAGGCCACGGAAGGAGTGTTGTATGGCATTGAAGCTCGTTTGGAGGTTAGCACAGTGTCCAAGGAAGGGCCAGAAGTATACAGAATGGTGTCGTCTGCGTAGAGGTGGATCAGGGAATCGCCCGCAGCAAGAGCAACATCATTGATATATACAGAGAAAAGAGTCGGCCCGAGAATTGAACCCTGAGGTACCCCCATAGAGACTGTCAGAGGACCGGACAGCATGCCCTCCGATTTGACACACTGAACTCTGTCTGCAAAGTAGTTGGTGAACCAGGCAAGGCAGTCATTAGAAAAACCGAGGCTACTGAGTCTGCCGATAAGAATATGGTGATTGACAGAGTCGAAAGCCTTGGCCAGGTCGATGAAGACGGCTGCACAGTACTGTCTTTTATCGATGGCGGTTATGATATCGTTTAGTACCTTGAGCGTGGCTGAGGTGCACCCGTGACCGGCTCGGAAACCGGATTGCACAGCGGAGAAGGTACGGTGGGATTCGAGATGGTCAGTGATCTGTTTGTTGACTTGGCTTTCGAAGACCTTAGATAGGCAGGGCAGGATGGATGTAGGTCTGTAACAGTTTGGGTCCAGGGTGTCTCCCCCTTTGAAGAGGGGGATGACCGCGGCAGCTTTCCAATCCTTGGGGATCTCAGATGATACGAAGGAGAGGTTGAACAGGCTGGTAATAGGGGGTGCGACAATGGCGGCGGACAGTTTCAGAAATAGGGGGTCCAGATTGTCAAGCCCAGCTGATTTGTATGGGTCCAGGTTTTCCAGCTCTTTCAGAACATCTGCTATCTGGATTTGGGTGAAGGAGAAGCTGGGGAGGCTTGGGCGAGTAGCAGCGGGGGGGGGGCGGGGCTGTTGGCCAAGGTTGGAGTCGCCAGGAGGAAGGCATGGCCAGCCGTTGAGAAATGCTTGTTGAAGTTTTCGATTATCACGGATTTATCGGTGGTGACCGTGTTACCTAGCCTCAGTGCAGTGGGCAGCTGGGAGGAGGTGCTCTTGTTCTCCATGGACTTTACAGTATCCCAGAACTTTTTGGAGTTAGAGCTACAGGATGCAAATTTCTGCTTGAAAAAGCTGGCCTTTGATTTCCTGACTGACTGCGTGTATTGGTTCCTGACTTCCCAGTATGGGGATGTGGTAGTTGGATGGGCTATTTACAGATGGGCTATGTACAGATACTGTGATCTGTGAGCTGCTCTGACAGCTGGTGCTTAAAGCTAGTGAGGGAGATTTGAGTCTCCAGCTTCGGGGATTTTTTTCAGTTCATTCCAGTCATTGGCAGCAGAGAGCTGGAAGGAAAGGCGGCCGAAATTAGGAATTGGCTTTGGGGGTGACCAGTGAAATATACCTGCTGGAGAGCGTGCTACGGGTGGGTGATGCTATGGTGACCAGTGAGCTGAGATAAGGCGGGCTTTACCTAGCAAAGACGTATAGATGACCTGGAGCCAGTGGGTTTGGCGACGAATATGAAGCAATGGCCAGCCAACGAGAGCATACAGGTCGCAGTGGTGGGTAGTATATGGGACTTTGGTGACAAAACGGATGGCACTGTGATAGACTGCATCCAATTTGCTGAGTAGAGTGTTGGAGGCTATTTAGTAAATGACATCGCCGAAGTCAAGGATCAGCCTTGGGCACGTTGATGAATACAGCTGCACAGTATTGTCTCTTATCGATGGCGGTTATGATATCGTTTAGGACCTTGAGATGGCTGAGGTGCACCCATGGCCAGCTCGGAAACCAGATTGCATAGCGGAGAAGGTACGGTGGGATTCGAAATGGTCGGTGATCTGTTTGTTAACTTGGCTTTCGAAGACCTTAGAAAGGCCGGGTAGAATAGATATAGGTCTGTAGCAGTTTGGGTCTAGAGTGTCTCCCCCTTTTGAAGAGGGGGATGACCGCGGCAGTTTTCCAATCTTTGGGGATCTCAGACGATACGAAAGAGAGGTTGAACAGGCTAGTAATAGGGGTTGCAACAATTTTGGCAGATCATTTTAGAAAGAGAGGGTCCAGATTGTCTAGCCCGGCTGATTTGTATGGGTCCAGAATTTGCAGCTCTTTTAGAACATCACCTATCTGGATTTGGGTGAAGGAGAAATGGGGGAGGCTTGGGCAACTTGCTGTGGGGGTGCAGGGCTGTTGACCGGGGAAGGGGTAGCCAGGTGGAAAGCATGGCCAGCCGTAGAAAAATGCTTATTGAAATTCTCAATTATAGTGGATTTATCGGTGGTGACAGTGTTTCCTAGCCTCAGTGCAGTGGGCAGCTGGGAGGAGGTGCTCTTATTCTCCATGGACTTTACAGTGTCCCAGAACTTTTTGGAGTTTGTGTTACAGGATGCGAATTTCTGTTTGAAAAAGCTAGACTTTGCTTTCCTAACTGCCTGTGTATATTGGTTCCTAACTTCCCTGAAAAGTTGCATATAGCGGTGCTATTCGATGTTAATGCAGTACGCCACAGGATGTTTTTGTGCTGGTCAAGGGCAGTCAGGTCTGGAACGAACCAAGGGCTATATCTGTTCCTGGTTTAAATAAAATTCAATGGGGCATGCTTATTTAAGATGGTGAGGAAAGCACTTTTAAAGAATAACTAGGCATGCTCTACTGACAGAATGAGGTCATTATCCTTCCAGGATACCCGGGCCAGGTTGATTAGAAAGGCTTGCTCGCTGAAGTGTTTTATGGAGCGTTTGACAGAGATGAGGGGTGGTCGTTTGACCGCAGACCCATTACGGACGCAGTTAATGAGGCAGTGATTGCTGAGATCCTGGTTGAAGACAGCAGAGGTGTATTTGGAGGGCAGGTTGGTTAGGATGATATCTATAAGGGTGCCCGTATTTACGGATTTGGGGTTGTACCTGGTAGGTTCATTGATAATTTGTGTGAGATTGAGGGCATCAAGCTTAGATTGTAGGATGGCCGGGGTGTTAAGCATGTCCAAGTTTAGGTCACCTAACAGCACGAGCTCTGAAGATAGATGGGTGGCAATCAATTCACATATGGTGTCCAGGGCACAGCTGGGGGCAGATGGTGGTCTATAGCAAGCGGCAACGGTGAGAGACTAGTTTCTGAAAAGGTGGATTTTTAAAAGTAGATGCTAAAATTGTTTGGGCACAGACCTGGATAGTAAGACAAAACTCTGCAGGCTATCTCTGCAGTAGATTGCAACTCCGCCCCCTAGGGCAGTTCTATTTTGTCTGAAAATGTTATAGTTAGGGATGGAAATTTCAGGGTTTTGGTGGTCTTCATAAGCCAGGATTCAGACACGGCTAGGACATCCGGGTTAGACGAGTGTGCTAAAGCAGTGAATAAAACAAACTTAGGGAGGAGGCTTCTAATGTTAACATGCATGAAACCAAGGCTTTTACGGTTACAGAAGTCAACAAATGAGAGCGCCTGGGGAATTGGAGTGGAGCTAGGCACTGCAGGGCCTTGATTAACCTCTACATCACCAGAGGAACAGAGGAGGAGTGGGATAAGGGTACGGCTAAAGGCTATAAGAACTGGTCGTCTATTACGTTCGGAACAGAGAGTAAAAGGAGCAGGTTTCTGGGCATGGTAGAATAGATTCAAGGCATAATGTACAGACAACGGTATGGTAGGACGTGAATACAGTGGAGGTAAACCTATGCATTGAGTGACAGTGAGAGAGATATTGTCTCTAGACATCATTTAAACCAGGTGAGGTCACCGCATGTGTGGGAGGTGGAACTAAAGGGTTATTTAAGGCATATTGATCAGAGCTAGAGGCTCTACAGTGAAATAAGGCAATAATTACTAACCAAAACAGCAATGGACAAGGCATATTGACATTAGGGAGAGGCATGCGTAGCCGGGTGATCATAGGGGTGCAGTGAGTAGCTCGGCAGGCCGGAGACACGGCGATTCAGACAGCTAGCGGTCCGGGGCTAGCAAGCTAGCAGAAGGGCCTTAGAGGGACGTTGTGACGGAATAAGTCTGTTGTAGCCCCCTCGTGCTGTTACGTCTGTAGACCAGTCGTCATGGATCAGCAGGGCTCCGTGTGTTAAAAGGGTGCAGGCCAATTGGCAAAATAGGTATAGTGGCTGTAATAAATACCATTTAAAATAACACAAGCATATTGCTATTACGTTGTTATAACTAACTTCTTTCAAAACAGGGTTTCTCACAAACTCATAAGGAGATACTGAGACCCACACACACCCAAGGACAGAGGGCTGACGTAAACCTTTCATAAACACTGATAAGAAAAGGGTGCTTGGGTCTGCATTTCACGAGATAATAAGACACACACATACCCAAGGACAGAGGGCTGACATAAACCTTTCATAAACACTGATTAAAATGGGAACATCTACGCACACACAAAATCTCCTGCTTAGCTGAACATTTGGTAACAAAGAACTTTTGCTACAAGACTCAGAAGGATGACGCCCAGCTCATCAGGACCAATCTGAGAAGACAACAACCTGTCCAGAACCAACCAGAGGACCAGAACTTCCAGACTCAACCTACTTTCTGTGCTGTATAAAATGTCTATGCACTCTGTTATCTGGGCTTTTTCTGGAGGTTCCTTATGAGCTGAATGAACGAGTCCGTATACGCTTGTACCAGATATCTTTACTCTTAAATTAAACTGTCGCTTGTCATACAATTTACCACCTTGTCTGAATCGATCCTTGACCGGCTCACCCTTCTCCATATCCCATTATCAACAGAAACTTGGTAGCAGAGGATGGTTGTCTAGATACCCGGTCCAGAGTGGTTGATGTGGATGTGAGGGGGCGAGTTGGTGGAAGGACGGTTCGCGGAGGACAGGTGAAATCTTTGGGGGGAGGACAACAGTTCTGCTCAGCTCGGGAAACTGATCTCCTGGTCGACCATAAACAAGGTAAGCAAGACCTGTTAAATCAAACTTTGCATATTGTCGTATAGTCTATCCAAATTTCGATCAGTATTACCGAGTGTGGGTAAGAATTCTTGTTTAAATTTATGTGCATAGATGACATGTGAATGACAGTGAAGTAAACATATGTGGGAATAATTTATAAGACTTAATCATATAGTCTGGCACCAGTCGATGTGATGATAGGCTGGGTGCACAGTGAGGATTAAGCTTAGTGATAAGACTTAATCATATAGTCCGGCACTAGTCGATGAGATGATAGGCTAGATGTACGGTGAGGATTAAGCTTAATTTGTGTTAGTGATAAGACTTATTCACATAGTCCGGCACTAGTCGATGAGATGATAGGCTAGATGTACGGTGAGGATTAAGCTTAATTTGTGTTGTGATAAGACTTATTCACATAGTCTGGCACTAGTCGATGTGATGATAGGCTAGATGTACAGTGAGGAATAAGCTTAGGAGGATTTCATATAGTCGGGCCATAGTCGATGTGATGATAGGCTAGAGGTTACCGTGAGGAATCCATAATTGTGTTTAGTGTTTAATGTTTAATGTTTAATGTTTAATGTTAAATGTTAAATGTTTACTGTTTAATGTGTAATGTTAACTGTGTAATGTTCATTGTTTAATGCCAAATGAGAGAAACGCTCCATGTACCAATAGGGTCGGATGTGTAATGTTAGCTTAAACTGAGAGAAACGCTCCATGTACCAATAGGGTCGGATGTGTAATGTTAGCTTAAACTGAGAAGGTTCTAAATTAGGACTGAGTGTATAATCTGTTGGTTGCGCATTCCACAACGCCTGATAAATAAACAACACATATAAATATAAAATTCTGAGTGTACGAGGGAGGGGCTCTGAGATAAGACAGAGTACATGTCTCCAGGAATACATCGCTGGTATTAACCGGTGACGGGCTAAGTATATTCAGATAGTCTAATTAAGGTATTTCTTTTTATTAAGCTAATAAAATAAAATATAAATAAGCATAAAATATACGATATATGACAAAATGACGACCCCAAACACTCCAAAGCTTAAATTCAATGATTTTCTTGATCAGAAGATTCGAGATAGGTCAGGGGGAAAAGAACAGTGGAAGTCTATAAAGAAGGTTTGGGAAGGGTTGAAGTTGAAATGGACACAAGCAGGTTATCTAGGAGGGGGACCGCCAAGCCGGGTCCAATTGAGTACGATGGAAGGTGGACTGAGAGGGGCGGTGGAGGAGGCTCGGAGAGCACAACTGAACAAGAAACCAGAAATGATGGGGGTAGTCACCAAAAAGGAAGGAGAGGCGTCACTGGAGGCCCAGCAGGGTAGCATGCCAGACATGGGTTGAAGCCCTGCCCCTGGCATTGATGGCCATGAGAGCCTCTCCAGGGGCAGGCACCCATCTCTCTCCTCATGAGATAATGACTGGAAGAGTCATACCTGGTCCACCAAGAGAGGGAGGTCATATGCCCGCTCTTGAT
This sequence comes from Salvelinus namaycush, assembly GCF_016432855.1. Lineage (NCBI taxonomy): Eukaryota > Metazoa > Chordata > Actinopteri > Salmoniformes > Salmonidae > Salvelinus > Salvelinus namaycush. Next base: position 11,256,552 of record NC_052310.1, read on the forward strand.
GTAAATATGTGAAAAAACTGACGGAACTTTCTGCAGCTCTCTCCAAACAGATTCACAAGTTCCGAGAGGGGGAGCTGCCAGGAGGCACGCCACCGATGAATGTAAAATGGTGACTGGGTGAGGGTTAAAGTCCACAAGAGAAAGTGGCTGGAACCCAGGTGGACTGAACTGTACGAAGTGAAGGAGGTTACTTCACACTCAGTTCAGGTCAAAGGTAAATCAGGCGCACCTTGGCACCACCTCACACATTGCACTCCAGCTCCAATTCCTTCCAGAACACTGACAGAAGTCAGAGCTGATTTGAGCGGCCTAAATTCGATTCCAAATGAAGACACTCCTGACTCAGGTGATGCGGCATCAAACTCCGCCTCCCCTGAAAAAGGAACCTCACCCAGTTAGAAGGACATTTCTCCCTCCCTGGGCAAGACTAGGGATATCTGGCCCCTTATTTGTGATATTCCTCCACACACTCATAACTCTTAGAATAGTTGGGGGTGGAGAGCTGTGCAGAGAATGGACAGAAGATGGCAGTATTGCAGCACTCAACGGTCTCCCAGCAAACGGGGAGCCTGTTTGAATGCTGGTGACAGAGAAAAACTTAAAACCAATTCGGAGTAGAGAGAATACATTTAATAACTTATTTAGGTTAAATTTACAGACTAATGATATTATTGTTATGGATTGGCTGACATGCGATATAAATTTAGCGAAGTATATGGTAAGTTTACACTTTGGAATGGAGAAAGTTGAGAAGTTGATTTTACTTATACGATAGTTTTGCTGCCAAACTTAGTTGGAGTAACTAGATGTTTTGCCTAGAGGCATGAATAAGACAGTCATTTTTGGTATTATATTGGCTAGTTGCTGCGTTCTGAACACAGGTTGAGCGCTAGGAAACGCATATCTTTATTTGAACTATACTAATCTATTTGATAAAAGTACTAAACCTGTATATTTAACATTTGATAATGATTGGCAAATCCATATATTTAACCACAACTTTGAATTTAGCATTGAGTATTATAGGAGGAACGGGATAAAATGTGTACTTTCCCCACCGGGTGTGGCCGTATTAAATTATGCTAGAGAAAATTGGTTGTGTCATTTAGAGGGAAATTGTGTACATTATAGCTTTGAGATACTTTTCAAAAGTTGCTGAAAGTTATTGGTTTTTGTTTAGGTAACACCAGAGAATTCGAACAATAAGTAAACGTGTTCTAAACGTGATCTGTTTTCATTATGGGGAACAATGAACGACTCGCAACCTGGTATGGCTGGCAGGGAGTTTTTAAAGGGACAGTACACGTTTATCACAGTTGTGTTACATGAAACATCGGGGAAATTTAAAACGAATGATTTAAGGGTATTATCATAATTATTAGGTTTTGTTTTTGTGGTAAACGTTTGGGTTAAGGGGTTTTCCGTGTTCCCAGAGACAAGATATCTTAAAAGAATACACTCATATTGGAATAGGAGTTTTACTTTCTGAGTTTTATTTAGGCAAGGGACTTTGAGAAGATAAAGGGTTCTTTTGGTATGTCTAGATATGGTATGGAACACGAATGTAGGTGTAACCTTTTTGACCTATTTTCGTTGCATTTTCCGGTGACTTGATCACTCACGGGGGAATGTAGTGAGAATAATGAATTTGTGTCATTTGGGATACTAGTTTATAACTCTTGACCATAAGGTTAGCATTTGTTGTGGCCATTAGAAGATAGAGATAGGTTTATTAAGGTTATGTAAGGACTTTAGAGATTGACACTATAAGACATGTTGTTATTTTTAAATCCATTTGGGATAGATAAAGTCAAAACAGTGAGACACTTAGTTAATATTGCAAAAGAACACATAGTTGTTATTGACTATTATTAGAAAAAGGCAGACAGATGGGTCTACCCCGCACTGTTGAGACCTTGAAGGTTTGAGAGTAGAGTGGGGAGGGTGGACCAGGAAATGAGCAAGGTAGGCTGTGAAATAAGATAGGAGAGAAAGGGTTTAACATATATAAGCAGCACAGATACATTTTAAAGTAGATAAGTCACTTGACAGAGAATTGGAAAAGAATAGATATGAATGTACGCCCAAGGGAGAATTGGATATGCGGCGAATGAAAGGGACGTTTCTATATTATAATGTACTAAGTCATTATTTAGAGTAGGTAAGGTTGATACCTGGCCAGAGCCAGGTATCAAACGGGGGAGGGGTACATTGTGGTCTAGGATAGGATGGGGCCTATTGGATAATAAACTAATTTAAAATTTAAAAAAATCTAGCTAAAAAAAATAGGCATAGAAGTTAAATATATAATCAGATAGAACAAATGAGAAACTGTTTGTTAACCAAACCTGTATGTCCAAGATTTTATGCATTACAGGTGAATTAAAGGAGAAGGTGATTCACCCGACCTGGGGGCATATCGCACTTGGAGGGTGAGACACACTGACACTGTCGAATGATCACAGAGTTAAGGAGAAGAACCGTTGCTAATAGAGTTCGGGGGTCAACTCCTTAATGAAGAATTCCCTGCCCCCGACCTTTCCTCACTGTGTACGTTCATAGAAGTGAAAGTGTTGCTTGATCTCTGGCTGATGATGTGTTCTCTGGGAGAGGATGGGGCTTTACAGGACTACTTGTAGTCCTGAGCTGTCTGTTTGGGATACGATGGAGATGTTACCATCACAGTACTGCCAGAACCACCACCAGTTTCAACGGACCAGGGTTCAGCCGGCCTCCTCCACCACTTCAAGACCAAGTCCCACGCCATCACCTAAGCTCTCCAATCTGGTATAGGTAATAAATGTAAAAGACATCTCAGATAGTGACCAATTGGGGACTGAAACTGGTTATGAGGGAAGGGAGAATATGTGGTTGGCCTACAAAACACTTAATAGAAAGGACTGTGTCGTATGTGGACATGCCAGACCTATTCTGGCTGCTCACCCATTTGCCCTAAGTAAGGGGGAAGGTTGGATGTGCATATTGGAAAGTTTAAGCCAAATTCAACCCTGTGTAAAACTCTGAGTCTTGTGTTCCCAGAAGTCCGTCCCCAGAAGACACCATGGGGGGTTAAGGCATATGGGGGATATTACAGCTGTAACACTGGTATAGGTAGAGGTATAGACTATGGGAGGTTCCCTACTACTGCCTGCATCACTAATGTCACTATTAACTAGAGGTGTTGCTGATGTATGGTGGATGTGTGGACCTGCCAGGCGGTTGACCCCATTTTGAAAGGAGATTATCAGGGAACATGTGTTTTGGCCAGTCTGATAAACACCATTGCCTATTATTGAGGTTACAGCTAACCAACTTTTGGGAGCTTCACATGACAGAGGCTTGGGACCAACCCAGGAGACGGCAGAAACGTGACGCTCCTTGGTCCAAGAGTACAGATAACATCCACACCAACCTGTTGGGGGTCCCAATAGGGGTCCCCCACGAATTCCAGACATTAAACAGGAATGATGGCCTGTGGCATCTGATGCCCATCATTGGCCCAGCTATTGTTGATGCTAAGCATAATGCCTGGATCAATTATATCTACTATAATTAATGATGATTTGTTAAATACACCCACACAGCACTTACGGGGATGGCTGAATAATTGGATGCTACCTTTCAAACCAGTAGACAAAATAGACTAGCACTGGACATGATTCTGGCCAACCAGGGAGGTGTATGTAACAATACTAGTCCGGATGGGAGCATTTCAAAAGCTCTGAGTGGGTTGGCAAGGTTATCGGTGGAGGTGAGGGGTCTTGCAGGTGTGGAGGAGAGTGGACTGTTCCCCTGGCTGGGTGGTTGGTTTGGTAAGTACACTGCAATGATGATTACTGGATTTCTGACCCTAAGTTGTTGTTTTTCGTATGCTCATGTTCCGTAATGCCTGTATCATACCTTGTTTGAAGAAGTCTGTTACAGATGTGGAAAGGGCCTATGGTATGATGCCGCTGCTTGATGCTCCAGTTGGAGAGGCTGATACGAAATCAAGCTTTCGCAGGAGAGTGGGCCTGACAGAGGAGGACCCTTGGTTCGCTGTAGTTGATGTTGTCGAATGAATAAAAAGTGATGTTTGTCCTCCCTGTTGTGAAGGTTTGAAGTTCCCGGGTGGCGACGAGCCCACCTGATACAGGTTGTATAGAGGGATGGACCTGAGGGTTTAACATATTCTCGTTTTTTGGTTACTAATGTGTCCAGGGGTAGTTCTTGGAGTGGTCTCCTTTTGGTCCTTGCTCATCCTTATCGTGGGCAAACTTGGTATGTGAGACTAATTATGACTGGTCCAGTTACACCTCTACTACATTAGGAAAACAATGGAGGAAACTCTTGACTTTGACAAAAAACTCTGAAGGACTTAAAATTACTATCCATCCTGGTATTGCATTAGGCTGCCAGGACTTTACACTTGCTCCTTATGTAAGCAGTACCACTGCACCAGTCCATTGGGATGTTCGAATTTGCCATATTAATAACACAAAAGCACAGGCTATTACTGACAATAATAATAAAATTAATTATATTATTTTACTTGCAGCACCGCCTACTCTTGACGGTGCTATCCTTACAGCTACAGGGGTCTCGGGACTTACAAATAACTGGCTACTATTGGCTGAGGAAGCTGGAAAGGCCACCCACCAGAGCTGTGTGGTATGTATGGGAGCCCGACCACTCCTTCGCATTGTACCGGCTACTCTACCTGATGTATGTCTGCTTCCTGTTATGAAGCATGACAACCCAACTGCCAACTGCACTAGCTGGGATAAGGTCTATCCTGTTGTTAAAAGTACCAGACGGGCCCCGATGTTTTCTTCTCGGGTTGCCAGGGCTAATTTTACTTGTATAAATATGTCCCTTGGCCCTCCAATGCTGGGAGCACTACCTTATGAATGGTGCAATAACACCCATAATCCTAATGCCCCTTTCCAACCTGTGTCTAGAGCTGATGTCTGGTGGTGGTGTGGAGGAAATCATCTATATGACCGCCTGCCAGGGAATGCCACTGGTCTTTGTGCTCTTGTCTCTCTGCTTCTTCCTGTTTCAGTGTATCCTATGGAAGTAAAAGACCTGATGGCCCGTGTAGAGAGGGACGGGGATTTATCCCGGTCCAAAAGATCAACAGGAGTGGATCCTGGAGACCCCACCTATATTGACGCCATAGGAGTCCCTAGGGGGGTGCCAGATAAGTATAAACTAGTAGACCAGGTTGCAGCCGGTTTTGAATCATCAGTGTGCTGGTGGTGCACCATTAATAAAAATGTTGACAGGATCAACTATATCCATTTTAATGTCCAAAAACTAGGCAATTGGACCCAGCAAGGCTTTGAGGCGGTACATGGCCAATTGGCGGCTACCAGCTTGATGGCCTTCCAAAACCGCATTGCAGTAGACATGCTACTCTCTGAGAAGGGAGGTGTATGCTCTATGTTTGGTGAACAGTGTTGCACCTTTATACCTAACAACACCGCCACTGATGGTAGCCTGACCATTGCCTTAGAAGGCTTGAGGACTCTTAATGGTAAGATGAAATCCCATTCTGGTGTAGACACCTCCATGTGGGATTCCTGGATGGATGCTTTTGGGAAATATAAAACCCTGGTGTCCTCAATTTTGGTTTCTATCTCAGTGTTTGCAGCCATTTTGGTTTTGTGTGGTTGCTGTTGCATACCATGCATTCGTTCACTCACCACTAGGGTCATATCTAAAGCCATTGACCCAACAAGCCCTTCCCAGATGTTTCCTCTTTTAGGGGATGAAGGCCCTCCATCTTTTGAGGACAACAACATGCCTGCTGCTTTTACCTTTTTCTAGTTTATGTCACGTCTCTTAGGAGACGTGAAGAGAGGGCATATGAAACTTTCTCTTCAAGAAAGTTTCTGCATATACTACTCCTGCTTGATCCCATGTTTATGTCACGTCTCTTAGGAGACGTGAAGAGAGGGAATCAAAACTTTTTCTTCTGGAAAAAGTTTCCCTTCTTGTGCCTGGATTCGCTTAAAGTTTATGTCACGTCTCTTGTGAGACGTGAAGAGGGGGAATCAAAACTTTATCTTCTGATAAAGTTTACTCTAATTTTGCCATTTATAGCTTTTGTCCTAGCTTTTGTCACGTCTCTTATGAGACGTGAAGAGGGGGATTTGTAATAAATACCATTTAAAATAACACAAGCATATTGCTATTACGTTGTTATAACTAACTTCTTTCAAAACAGGGTTTCTCACAAACTCATAAGGAGATACTGAGACCCACACACACCCAAGGACAGAGGGCTGACGTAAACCTTTCATAAACACTGATAAGAAAAGGGTGCTTGGGTCTGCATTTCACGAGATAATAAGACACACACATACCCAAGGACAGAGGGCTGACATAAACCTTTCATAAACACTGATTAAAATGGGAACATCTACGCACACACAAAATCTCCTGCTTAGCTGAACATTTGGTAACAAAGAACTTTTGCTACAAGACTCAGAAGGATGACGCCCAGCTCATCAGGACCAATCTGAGAAGACAACAACCTGTCCAGAACCAACCAGAGGACCAGAACTTCCAGACTCAACCTACTTTCTGTGCTGTATAAAATGTCTATGCACTCTGTTATCTGGGCTTTTTCTGGAGGTTCCTTATGAGCTGAATGAACGAGTCCGTATACGCTTGTACCAGATATCTTTACTCTTAAATTAAACTGTCGCTTGTCATACAATTTACCACCTTGTCTGAATCGATCCTTGACCGGCTCACCCTTCTCCATATCCCATTATCAACAGAAACTTGGTAGCAGAGGATGGTTGTCTAGATACCCGGTCCAGAGTGGTTGATGTGGATGTGAGGGGGCGAGTTGGTGGAAGGACGGTTCGCGGAGGACAGGTGAAATCTTTGGGGGGAGGACAACAGTTCTGCTCAGCTCGGGAAACTGATCTCCTGGTCGACCATAAACAAGGTAAGCAAGACCTGTTAAATCAAACTTTGCATATTGTCGTATAGTCTATCCAAATTTCGATCAGTATTACCGAGTGTGGGTAAGAATTCTTGTTTAAATTTATGTGCATAGATGACATGTGAATGACAGTGAAGTAAACATATGTGGGAATAATTTATAAGACTTAATCATATAGTCTGGCACCAGTCGATGTGATGATAGGCTGGGTGCACAGTGAGGATTAAGCTTAGTGATAAGACTTAATCATATAGTCCGGCACTAGTCGATGAGATGATAGGCTAGATGTACGGTGAGGATTAAGCTTAATTTGTGTTAGTGATAAGACTTATTCACATAGTCCGGCACTAGTCGATGAGATGATAGGCTAGATGTACGGTGAGGATTAAGCTTAATTTGTGTTGTGATAAGACTTATTCACATAGTCTGGCACTAGTCGATGTGATGATAGGCTAGATGTACAGTGAGGAATAAGCTTAGGAGGATTTCATATAGTCGGGCCATAGTCGATGTGATGATAGGCTAGAGGTTACCGTGAGGAATCCATAATTGTGTTTAGTGTTTAATGTTTAATGTTTAATGTTAAATGTTAAATGTTTACTGTTTAATGTGTAATGTTAACTGTGTAATGTTCATTGTTTAATGCCAAATGAGAGAAACGCTCCATGTACCAATAGGGTCGGATGTGTAATGTTAGCTTAAACTGAGAGAAACGCTCCATGTACCAATAGGGTCGGATGTGTAATGTTAGCTTAAACTGAGAAGGTTCTAAATTAGGACTGAGTGTATAATCTGTTGGTTGCGCATTCCACAACGCCTGATAAATAAACAACACATATAAATATAAAATTCTGAGTGTACGAGGGAGGGGCTCTGAGATAAGACAGAGTACATGTCTCCAGGAATACATCGCTGGTATTAACCGGTGACGGGCTAAGTATATTCAGATAGTCTAATTAAGGTATTTCTTTTTATTAAGCTAATAAAATAAAATATAAATAAGCATAAAATATACGATATATGACAAAATGACGACCCCAAACACTCCAAAGCTTAAATTCAATGATTTTCTTGATCAGAAGATTCGAGATAGGTCAGGGGGAAAAGAACAGTGGAAGTCTATATAAAGAAGGTTTGGGAAGGGTTGAAGTTGAAATGGACACAAGCAGGTTATCTAGGAGGGGGACCGCCAAGCCGGGTCCAATTGAGTACGATGGAAGGTGGACTGAGAGGGGCGGTGGAGGAGGCTCGGAGAGCACAACTGAACAAGAAACCAGAAATGATGGGGGTAGTCACCAAAAAGGAAGGAGAGGCGTCACTGGAGGCCCAGCAGGGTAGCATGCCAGACATGGGTTGAAGCCCTGCCCCTGGCATTGATGGCCATGAGAGCCTCTCCAGGGGCAGGCACCCATCTCTCTCCTCATGAGATAATGACTGGAAGAGTCATACCTGGTCCACCAAGAGAGGGAGGTCATATGCCCGCTCTTGATGTAAATATGTGAAAAAACTGACGGAACTTTCTGCAGCTCTCTCCAAACAGATTCACAAGTTCCGAGAGGGGGAGCTGCCAGGAGGCACGCCACCGATGAATGTAAAATGGTGACTGGGTGAGGGTTAAAGTCCACAAGAGAAAGTGGCTGGAACCCAGGTGGACTGAACTGTACGAAGTGAAGGAGGTTACTTCACACTCAGTTCAGGTCAAAGGTAAATCAGGCGCACCTTGGCACCACCTCACACATTGCACTCCAGCTCCAATTCCTTCCAGAACACTGACAGAAGTCAGAGCTGATTTGAGCGGCCTAAATTCGATTCCAAATGAAGACACTCCTGACTCAGGTGATGCGGCATCAAACTCCGCCTCCCCTGAAAAAGGAACCTCACCCAGTTAGAAGGACATTTCTCCCTCCCTGGGCAAGACTAGGGATATCTGGCCCCTTATTTGTGATATTCCTCCACACACTCATAACTCTTAGAATAGTTGGGGGTGGAGAGCTGTGCAGAGAATGGACAGAAGATGGCAGTATTGCAGCACTCAACGGTCTCCCAGCAAACGGGGAGCCTGTTTGAATGCTGGTGACAGAGAAAAACTTAAAACCAATTCGGAGTAGAGAGAATACATTTAATAACTTATTTAGGTTAAATTTACAGACTAATGATATTATTGTTATGGATTGGCTGACATGCGATATAAATTTAGCGAAGTATATGGTAAGTTTACACTTTGGAATGGAGAAAGTTGAGAAGTTGATTTTACTTATACGATAGTTTTGCTGCCAAACTTAGTTGGAGTAACTAGATGTTTTGCCTAGAGGCATGAATAAGACAGTCATTTTTGGTATTATATTGGCTAGTTGCTGCGTTCTGAACACAGGTTGAGCGCTAGGAAACGCATATCTTTATTTGAACTATACTAATCTATTTGATAAAAGTACTAAACCTGTATATTTAACATTTGATAATGATTGGCAAATCCATATATTTAACCACAACTTTGAATTTAGCATTGAGTATTATAGGAGGAACGGGATAAAATGTGTACTTTCCCCACCGGGTGTGGCCGTATTAAATTATGCTAGAGAAAATTGGTTGTGTCATTTAGAGGGAAATTGTGTACATTATAGCTTTGAGATACTTTTCAAAAGTTGCTGAAAGTTATTGGTTTTTGTTTAGGTAACACCAGAGAATTCGAACAATAAGTAAACGTGTTCTAAACGTGATCTGTTTTCATTATGGGGAACAATGAACGACTCGCAACCTGGTATGGCTGGCAGGGAGTTTTTAAAGGGACAGTACACGTTTATCACAGTTGTGTTACATGAAACATCGGGGAAATTTAAAACGAATGATTTAAGGGTATTATCATAATTATTAGGTTTTGTTTTGTGGTAAACGTTTGGGTTAAGGGGTTTTCCGTGTTCCCAGAGACAAGATATCTTAAAAGAATACACTCATATTGGAATAGGAGTTTTACTTTCTGAGTTTTATTTAGGCAAGGGACTTTGAGAAGATAAAGGGTTCTTTTGGTATGTCTAGATATGGTATGGAACACGAATGTAGGTGTAACCTTTTTGACCTATTTTCGTTGCATTTTCCGGTGACTTGATCACTCACGGGGGAATGTAGTGAGAATAATGAATTTGTGTCATTTGGGATACTAGTTTATAACTCTTGACCATAAGGTTAGCATTTGTTTTGGCCATTAGAAGATAGAGATAGGTTTATTAAGGTTATGTAAGGACTTTAGAGATTGACACTATAAGACATGTTGTTATTTTTAAATCCATTTGGGATAGATAAAGTCAAAACAGTGAGACACTTAGTTAATATTGCAAAAGAACACATAGTTGTTATTGACTATTATTAGAAAAAGGCAGACAGATGGGTCTACCCCGCACTGTTGAGACCTTGAAGGTTTGAGAGTAGAGTGGGGAGGGTGGACCAGGAAATGAGCAAGGTAGGCTGTGAAATAAGATAGGAGAGAAAGGGTTTAACATATATAAGCAGCACAGATACATTTTAAAGTAGATAAGTCACTTGACAGAGAATTGGAAAAGAATAGATATGAATGTACGCCCAAGGGAGAATTGGATATGCGGCGAATGAAAGGGACGTTTCTATATTATAATGTACTAAGTCATTATTTAGAGTAGGTAAGGTTGATACCTGGCCAGAGCCAGGTATCAAACGGGGGAGGGGTACATTGTGGTCTAGGATAGGATGGGGCCTATTGGATAATAAACTAATTTAAAATTTAAAAAAATCTAGCTAAAAAAAATAGGCATAGAAGTTAAATATATAATCAGATAGAACAAATGAGAAACTGTTTGTTAACCAAACCTGTATGTCCAAGATTTTATGCATTACAGGTGAATTAAAGGAGAAGGTGATTCACCCGACCTGGGGGCATATCGCACTTGGAGGGTGAGACACACTGACACTGTCGAATGATCACAGAGTTAAGGAGAAGAACCGTTGCTAATAGAGTTCGGGGGTCAACTCCTTAATGAAGAATTCCCTGCCCCCGACCTTTCCTCACTGTGTACGTTCATAGAAGTGAAAGTGTTGCTTGATCTCTGGCTGATGATGTGTTCTCTGGGAGAGGATGGGGCTTTACAGGACTACTTGTAGTCCTGAGCTGTCTGTTTGGGATACGATGGAGATGTTACCATCACAGTACTGCCAGAACCACCACCAGTTTCAACGGACCAGGGTTCAGCCGGCCTCCTCCACCACTTCAAGACCAAGTCCCACGCCATCACCTAAGCTCTCCAATCTGGTATAGGTAATAAATGTAAAAGACATCTCAGATAGTGACCAATTGGGGACTGAAACTGGTTATGAGGGAAGGGAGAATATGTGGTTGGCCTACAAAACACTTAATAGAAAGGACTGTGTCGTATGTGGACATGCCAGACCTATTCTGGCTGCTCACCCATTTGCCCTAAGTAAGGGGGAAGGTTGGATGTGCATATTGGAAAGTTTAAGCCAAATTCAACCCTGTGTAAAACTCTGAGTCTTGTGTTCCCAGAAGTCCGTCCCCAGAAGACACCATGGGGGGTTAAGGCATATGGGGGATATTACAGCTGTAACACTGGTATAGGTAGAGGTATAGACTATGGGAGGTTCCCTACTACTGCCTGCATCACTAATGTCACTATTAACTAGAGGTGTTGCTGATGTATGGTGGATGTGTGGACCTGCCAGGCGGTTGACCCCATTTTGAAAGGAGATTATCAGGGAACATGTGTTTTGGCCAGTCTGATAAACACCATTGCCTATTATTGAGGTTACAGCTAACCAACTTTTGGGAGCTTCACATGACAGAGGCTTGGGACCAACCCAGGAGACGGCAGAAACGTGACGCTCCTTGGTCCAAGAGTACAGATAACATCCACACCAACCTGTTGGGGGTCCCAATAGGGGTCCCCCACGAATTCCAGACATTAAACAGGAATGATGGCCTGTGGCATCTGATGCCCATCATTGGCCCAGCTATTGTTGATGCTAAGCATAATGCCTGGATCAATTATATCTACTATAATTAATGATGATTTGTTAAATACACCCACACAGCACTTACGGGGATGGCTGAATAATTGGATGCTACCTTTCAAACCAGTAGACAAAATAGACTAGCACTGGACATGATTCTGGCCGACCAGGGAGGTGTATGTAACAATACTAGTCCGGATGGGAGCATTTCAAAAGCTCTGAGTGGGTTGGCAAGGGTTATCGGTGGAGGTGAGGGGTCTTGCAGGTGTGGAGGAGAGTGGACTGTTCCCATGGCTGGGTGGTTGGTTTGGTAAGTACACTGCAGTGATGATTACTGGATTTCTGACCCTAAGTTGTTGTTTTTCGTATGCTCATGTTCCGTAATGCCTGTATCATACCTTGTTTGAAGAAGTCTGTTACAGATGTGGAAAGGGCCTATGGTATGATGCCGCTGCTTGATGCTCCAGTTGGAGAGGCTGATACGAAATCAAGCTTTCGCAGGAGAGTGGGCCTGACAGAGGAGGACCCTTGGTTCGCTGTAGTTGATGTTGTCGAATGAATAAAAAGTGATGTTTGTCCTCCCTGTTGTGAAGGTTTGAAGTTCCCGGGTGGCGACGAGCCCACCTGATACAGGTTGTATAGAGGGATGGACCTGAGGGTTTAACATATTCTCGTTTTTTGGTTACTAATGTGTCCAGGGGTAGTTCTTGGAGTGGTCTCCTTTTGGTCCTTGCTCATCCTTATCGTGGGCAAACTTGGTATGTGAGACTAATTATGACTGGTCCAGTTATACCACTACTACATTAGGACAACAATGGAGGAAACTCTTGACTTTGACAAAAAACTCTGTAGGACTGACATTTACTATCCATCCTGGTATTACGCCAGGCTGCCAGGACTTTACACTTGCTCCGTATGTGAACTGTATCACTGCTCCAGTCTCATGGGAGGTTTGAGTTTGTTATATTGATGACGCAAAAGCACAGGCTGTAACTGAAAATGGTAATAAGAATAATTCTATTATTTTACTTGCAGCACCGCCTACTTTTGACGGTGCTATCCTTACAGCTACAGGGGTCTCGGGACTTACAAATAACTGGCTATTATTGGCTGAGGAAGCTGGGAAGGCCGCCCACCAGAGCTGTGTGGTATGTATGGGAGCCCGTCCACTCCTTCGCATTGTACCGGCTACTCTACCTGATGTATGTCTGCTTCCTGTTATGAAGCATGACAACCCAACTGCCAACTGCACTAGCTGGGATAAGGTCTATCCTGTTGTTAAAGGTACCAGACGGGCCCCCATGTTTTCTTCTCGGGTTGCCAGGGCTAATTTTACTTGTATAACTATGTCCCTTGGCCCTCCAATGCTGGGAGCACTACCTTATGAATGGTGCAATAACACCCATAATCCTAATGCCCCTTTCCAACCTGTGTCTAGAGCTGATGTCTGGTGGTGGTGTGGAGGAAATCATCTATATGACCGCCTGCCAGGGAATGCCACTGGTCTTTGTGCTCTTGTCTCTCTGCTTCTTCCTGTTTCAGTGTATCCTATGGAAGTAAAGGACCTGATGGCCCGTGTAGAGAGGGACGGGGATTTATCCCGGTCCAAAAGATCAACAGGAGTGGATCCTGGAGACCCCACCTATCTTGATGCCATTGGGATCCCTAGGGGGGTGCCAGATAAGTATAAACTTGTGGATCAAGTGGCAGCCGGTTTTGAGTCATCAATATGCTGGTGGTGCACCATTAATAAGAATGTCGATAGAATCAACTACATTCATTTTAATGTCCAAAAACTAGGCAATTGGACCCAGCAAGGCTTTGAGGCGGTACATGGCCAATTGGCAGCTACCAGCTTGATGGCCTTCCAAAACCGCATTGCAGTAGACATGCTACTCTCTGAGAAGGGAGGTGTATGCTCTATGTTTGGTGAACAGTGTTGCACCTTTATACCTAACAACACCGCCACTAATGGTAGCCTGACCATTGCCTTAGAAGGCTTGAGGACTCTTAATGGTAAGATGAAATCCCATTCTGGTGTAGACACCTCCATGTGGGATTCCTGGATGGATGCTTTTGGGAAATATAAAACCCTGGTGTCCTCAATTTTGGTTTCTATCTCAGTGTTTGCAGCCATTTTGGTTTTGTGTGGTTGCTGTTGCATACCATGCATTCGTTCACTCACCACTAGGGTCATATCTAAAGCCATTGACCCAACAAGCCCTTCCCAGATGTTTCCTCTTTTAGGGGATGAAGGCCCTCCATCTTTTGAGGACAACAACATGCCTGCTGCTTTTACCTTTTTCTAGTTTATGTCACGTCTCTTAGGAGACGTGAAGAGAGGGCATATGAAACTTTCTCTTCAAGAAAGTTTCTGCATATACTACTCCTGCTTGATCCCATGTTTATGTCACGTCTCTTGTGAGACGTGAAGAGAGGGAATCAAAACTTTTTCTTCTGGAAAAAGTTTCCCTTCTTGTGCCTGGATTCGCTTAAAGTTTATGTCACGTCTCTTGTGAGACGTGAAGAGAGGGAATCAAAACTTTATCTTCTGATAAAGTTTACTCTAATTTTGCCATTTATAGCTTTTGTCCTAGCTTTTGTCACGTCTCTTATGAGACGTGAAGAGGGGGATTTGTAATAAATACCATTTAAAATAACACAAGCATATTGCTATTACATTGTTATAACTAACTTCTTTCAAAACAGGGTTTCTCACAAACTCATAAACAGATACAGAGACCCACACACACACCCAAGGACAGAGGGCTGACGTAAACCTTTCATAAACACTGATAAGAAAAGGGTGCTTGGGTCCGCATTTCACGAGATAATAAGACACACACACACATACCCTAGGACAGAGGGCTGACTACGCACACACAAAATCTCCTGCTTAGCTGAACATTTGGTAACAAAGAACTTTTGCTACAAGACTCAGAAGGATGACGCCCAGCTCATCAGGACCAATCTGAGAAGACAACAACCTGTCCAGAACCAACCAGAGGACCAGAACTTCCAGACTCAACCTACTTTCTGTGCTGTATAAAATGTCTATGCACTTTGTTATCTGGGCTTTTTCTGGAGGTTCTCTATGAGCTAAAGGAACGAGTCCGTATACGCTTGTACCAGATATCTTTACTCTTAAATTAAACTGTCGCTTGTCATACAATTTACCACCTTGTCTGAATCGATCCTTGACCGGCTCGCCCTTCTCCATATCCCATTATCAACACCAGGGACATGAATGTAGGAAAACTTAAATCGGTTTTACCACATTTTTACCAGGATGTCACATGTACCACCAGAGGGAAAAACGCTAGACCACCTTTACTCAACACAGATGCATACAAAGCTCTCCCCCGCCCTCCAGTTAGCAAATCTGACCATAATTCTATCCTCCTGATTCCTGCTTACAAGCAAAAACTAAAGCAGGAAGTACCAGTGACTCGCTCAACACGGAAGTGGTCAGATGACACGGATGCTACGCTAAAGGAAGATGACACGGATGCTACGCTAAAGCCATGGATTACAGGCAACATCCGCATTGAGCTAAAGGCTAGAGCTGCTGCTTTCAAGGAGCGGGACACTAATCCGGACGCCTATAAGAAATCCCGCTATTCCCTCGGACGAACCATCAAACAAGCAAAGCATCAATACAATATTTAGATTGAATACTACTACACCGGCTCTGACGCTCATCGGATGTGGCAGGGCTTGATAACTATTACAGACTACAAACGGATACCCAGACGTGAGCTGCCCAGTGACGTGAGCCTACCAGATGAGCTAAATGCTCACTTTGAGGCAAGCAACACTGAAGCATGCACGAGAGCACCAGCTGTTCTGGATGACTGTGTGGTAACGCTCTCGGTAGCCGATGTGAGCAAGACCTTTAAACAGGCCGCAGGGCCAGATGGATTACCAGGATGTGTACTCAAAGCATGTGCACACCAACTGGCAAGTGTCTTCACTGACATTTTCAACCTCTCCCTGACTGAGTCTGTAATTCCTACATGTTTCAATCAGACCACCATAGTCCCTGTGCCCAAGGAAGCGAAGGTAACCTGCCTAAATGATTACCGCCCCGTAGCACTCACGGCGGTAGCCATGAAGTGCTTTGAAAGGCTGGTCATGGCTCACATCAACAGCATCCTCCTGGATACCCTAGACCCACTACAATTCGCATACCGCCCCAACAGATCAACAGCTGACGCAATCTCAATCGCACTCCACACTGCCCTTTCCCACCTGGACAAAAGGAACACCTATGTGAGAATGCTGTTCATTGACTACAGCTCAGCGTTCAACACCATAGTGCCCACCAAGCTCATCACTAAGCTAAGGACCCTGGGACTAAACACCTCCCTCTGCAACTGGATCATGGACTTCCTGATGGGCCGCCACCAGGTGGTAAGGGTAGGCAACAACACGTCTGCCACGCTGATCCTCAACACTGGAGCCCCTCAGGGGTGTGTACTTAGTCCCCTCCTGTACTCCCTGTTCACCCACGACTGAGGGCCAAGCACGACTCCGACACCATTATTAACCTGTCTGGCTCTGGCGTTCCGCTAGCGGAACTCCTCCCACATTCCACTGAAAAGGCAGAGCGCGAAATTCAAAAGATATTTTTTAGAAATATTTAACTTTCACACATTAACAAGTCCAATACAGCAAATGAAAGATACACATCTTGTGAATCCAGTCAACATGTCCGATTTTTAAAATGTTTTACAGCGAAAACACCACATATATTTATGTTAGCTCACCACCAAATACAAAAAAGGACAGACATTTTTCACAGCACAGGTAGCATGCACAAAGCCAACCTAACTAACCAAGAACCAACCAAACTAACCAAGAAACAACTTCATCAGATGACAGTCTTATAACATGTTATACAATAAATCTATGTTTTGTTCGAAAAATGTGCATATTTGAGGTATAAATCAGTT
Organism: Salvelinus namaycush; assembly: GCF_016432855.1. NCBI lineage: Eukaryota > Metazoa > Chordata > Actinopteri > Salmoniformes > Salmonidae > Salvelinus > Salvelinus namaycush. The sequence continues at coordinate 11,273,439 of NC_052310.1, forward strand.
TTACATTGCAGCTACCATCACAGCTACCGTCAGAAATAGAACCGAAGCAGCCAGAGTAATTACAGACACCAACGTCAAATACCTAAATACTCATCATAAAACATTTCTGAAAAATCGATGGTGTACAGCAAATTAAAGACAAACATCTTGTGAATCCAGCCAATATTTCCGATTTTTTAAGTGTTTTACAGCGAAAACACAATATAGCATTATATTAGCTTACTACAATAGCCTACCACACTACCGCATTCATTCATCAAGGCACGTTAGCGATAGCAATAGGCACGTTAGCGATAGCGAATAAACCAGCAAAAGATATATAATTTTTGACTAACCTTGATAAGCTTCATCAGATGACAGTCCTATAACATCAGGTTATACATACACTTATGTTTTGTTCGAAAATGTGCATATTTAGAGCTGAAATCAGTGGTTATACATTGTGCTAACGTAGCAGCTTTTTCCCACAACGTCCGGATATTTTTCTGACACTTTTTCTGACACACATATTCTGACCAAATAACTATTCATAAACATAACTAAAAAATACATGTTGTATAGGAAATGATAGATAGACTAGTTCTTAATGCAATCGCCGTGTTAGAATTCTAAAAATAACTTCATTACGACATCCAGCTTAGGTATAGCGAGAGAGTACCCAAAATCTGGGCGCAAACGACTAGTACAACATGTTCGACAGATATATGAAATAGCATCATAAAATGGGTCCTACTTTTGCTGATCTTCCATCAGAATGTTGTACAAGGGGTCCTTTGTCCAGAACAATCGTTGTTTGGTTTTAGAACGGCCTTTCTCCCTCTCGATTTAGCAAGCACACTTGCCAAGTGGCGCGAATCTCTCCGTCGTCAACAAACTCAGAGAACGGAACACGGCAAAACTCCCGAAAAAATTTCAATAATCTGATTAAACTATATTGAAAAAACATACTTTACGATGATATTGTCACATGTATCAAATAAAATCAAAGCCGGAGATATTAGTCGTCCATAACGACAGCTTATCAGAAGGCAAATCCAGGTCCCTTCTCGCGCTCTCCAGAAAACAGGAAACTGGTGACACGTCATGCCAAGAGCTATTATTCGAGCCCAGATCAAGTTACACACTCAATTTCTTCTCTCACTGCTTGTCGACATCTAGTGGAAGACGTATGAAGTGCATCTAAACTAATAAATATCAAGGACTTTAATAGGCAGGCCCTAGAACAGTGCATCGATTTCAGATTTTCCACTTCCTGTCAGAAAGTTTGCTGCAAAAGGAGTTCTGTTTTACTCACAGATATAATTCAAACGGTTTTAGAAACTAGAGAGTGTTTTCTATCCAATAGTAATAATAATATGCATATTGTACGAGCAAGAATTGAGTACGAGGCCGTTTAAATTGGGCACGATTTTCCCCCAAAGTGAAAACAGCGCCCTCTGTCCTCAACAGGTTAAGTTTGCTGACAACACAACCGTGGTAGACCTGATCACCCACAAAGATGAGACAGCCTATAGGGAGGAGGTCAGAGAACTGGCAGAGTGGTGCCAGGACAACAACCTCTCCTTCAATGTGAGCAAGACAAAGGAGCTGATCATGGACTACAGGAAAAGGTGGGCCGAACAGACCCCCATTAACATCAGCGGGGCTGTAGTGGAACGGGTCGAGAGTTTCAAGTTCCTTGGTGTCCATATCACCAACAAACTATCATGGTCTAAACACACCAAGACAGTCGTGAAGAGGGCACGACAAAACCTATTCCCCCTCAGGAAACTGAAAAGATTTGGCATGGATCCTCAGATCCTCAAAAGGTTCTACAGCTGCACCATTGAGAGCATCCTGACGGGTTGCATCACTGCCTGGTATGGCAACTGCTCGGCCTTCGACCGCAAGGCACTACAGAAGGTTGTGCGTATTGCCCAGTACATCACTGGGGCCAAACTATCTGCCATCCAGGACCTCTATACCAGGCGGTGTCAGAGAAAGGCCCTAAAAATTGTCAAAGACTCCAGCCACCCTAGTCAAAGACTGTTCTCTCTGCTACCGCACGGCAAGCGGTACCGGAGCACCAAGTCTAGGTCCAAGAGGCATCTAAACAGCTTCTACCCCCAAGCCATAAGACTCCTGAACATCTAATCAAATGGCTACCCAGACTATTTGCACTGCCCCCCACCCCTCCTTTACGCTGCTGCTACTGTTATCTATGCATAGTCGCTTTAATAACTCTACGTACAAGTACATATTACCTCAGTTACCTCAACTAACCGGTGACCCCGCACATTGACTCTGTACCGGTACCCCCTGTATATAGCCTCGCTATTGTTATTTTACTACTGCTGTTTAATTATTTCTTACTTTTTGAAGAAAAGAAAATGTGGGGGTATTTTTCTTAAAACTGCATTGTTGGTTAAGGGCTTGTAAGTAAGCATTTCACTGTAAGGTTGTACCTGTTGTATTTGGCGCATGTGACAAATTCGATTTGATTTGATTTGTGTGTAACTTAAGGCATGCATTGTGTCAAAGAAAGTGGGTGAGAATCATGTGACTGCTGCTGCTCTGCTGCGCTGTGTAAAGACAGCAACACACAGGGGAAACATGCAGTACATCCTGTGTGTGTGTGTGTGTGTGTGTGTGTGTGTGTGTGTGTGTGTGTGTGTGTGTGTGCGTGCGTGCGTGCGCGCGTGCGTGCGTGCGTGCGTGTGTGTGTGTGCGTCTGTGTGTGTGCATGAGTGTGTGTGTGAAATAGAGGGTTATGCATGCAATACTGTAGAAGCAACAGGTGATGCCTGTCAAACGTGATGGAAAGACTCGCACTAATGTCACATATTGATACATCACATGGGGATGGGGTTAAAAGGTAAGTGTGGACAGTAATAGATGTGTCAAAAACAGAGGTGTAGTCACATGAGATAGAAAAGTGTTTGGTGATATAAGGTCATACAAGACCAGCTACAACTAATTGTAACTCAGTAATTTAAAGAAAATAACAAATGTGCATATTATATAATTATATATATAAAATTATATATATATAAAAAAAATATATATATATAAAATTAAGATTATTGTTAGGAATCCTGGGAGGGAGACATTTTCCAGGTGGCCATTTTGTATTTGGTGAGAAAGACAATGAGAAAAAAAATTGTCAATTCAGCTAGCCAATTACCCTGCAAAAATGCAAAGCCTCACAAGTGTGGTTGATCTCTCTTTGGTCAACGTGGTGTTGCATACTATCTAATGATCATGAACTATCTTCCTATGTGATGCTTTCATATTATACCCTAACAGAATGGAGATGTTTATGTGTGTTCTCTTACATGACATGGTTACTAAACAAGCAGGCCAGAGGTGCTGAATGTGCAATGGACAGGAATGTGAGGCAATCTACTGGGCACACCACGTCATTCCAAAGTGGAAATTTGGTTAATATTTGAGTAATAATGAGTTTTCAACCTTTATTCACCCACTCAAAAAGACAGGCAGAAGTTTGTTGAATTCCCATTGTGTTATCACTATGGTTTCAACCATCCAAAAGCACAACCAAATTCCTACAGAAAAACTATGTAAGATTTTTGGTTTAGTTGTCTTCTAAATGTGTTATCACTTCGCTATCATCCATTTAAAAGCACAACAAAGTTCAAATGGGAATACAATGTCAGATATTTTGTATTTATACAACAATGTAGCATGTTATCACTGTGCTTCATCTAATAGCACAACCAAACGATCTGGATTATAGCTGAGATTATATTAAAAGTACATAGCGCAAGTGATTAATTCTGTTCGAGATTCTGCACAGATTATTATACTGTGGCAATATTGTGAAGATCTCCACAGACCTGCGACCTTTGCATGATGTCTTGAATATGCACGCTTTTTAAGATTACATAAGAAGACATTTATAGTTAGTTACCTCAAAATGTCTACATATTAATAATAATTGATATGTTGGGTTCACGTCTCCATCTCAACCAAAAATCTAAGTTAAAGAATAGGACTAAATCAAATCAAACTTTATTGAAAGTGCATTTAAAGTTTGATTTAGGCCTATTCTTTAACTTGAAATTATAGCCAGACTAAGTTAAGTGGCACAGATGGAACAATCTTAACAGAAAATATACAGTTGAAGTCGGAAGTTTACAAACACCTTAGCCAAATACATGTAAACTCTGTTTTTCACAATTCCTGACATTTAATCCTAGTACAAATTCCTTGTTGTAGGTCAGTTAGGATCACCACTTTATTTTAAGAATGTGAAATGTCAGAATAATAGTAGAGAGAATGATTTATTTCAGCTTTTATTTATTTCATCACATTCCCAGTGGTCCAGAAGTTTACATACACTCAATTAGTATTTGGTAGCATTGCCTTTAAATTATTTAACTTGGGTCAAACGTTTCGGGTAGCCTTCCACAAGCTTCCCACAATAAGTTGGGTGAATTTTGGCCCGTTCCTCCTGACAGAGCTGGTGTAACTGAGTCAGGTTTGTAGGCCTCCTTGTACATGCTTTTTCAGTTCAGTTGTGATGGCCATTCCAATACCTTGACTTTGTTGTCCTTAAGCCATTTTGCCACAACTTTGGAAGTATGCTTGGGGTCATTGTCCATTTGGAAGACCCATTTTGTGACCAAGCTTTAACTTCCTGACTGATGTCTTGAGATGTTGCTTCAATATATCCACATCATTTTCTTTCCTCGTGATGCTATCTATTTTGTGAAGTGCACCAGTCCCTCCTGCAGCAAATCACCCCCCACAACATGATGCTGCCACGCCCGTGCTTCACGGTTGGGATGGTGTTCTTCGGCTTGCAAGCCTCCCCCTTTTCCCTCCAAACATAACGATGGTCATTATGGCCAAACAGTTCTATTTTTGTTTCATTAGACCAGAGGACATTTCTCCAAAAAGTACGATCTTTGTCGCCATGTGCAGTTGCAAACCGTAGTCTGGCTTTTTTATGGTGGTATTGGAGCAGTGGCTTCTTCCTTGCTGAGCGGCCTTTCAGGTTATGTCGATATAGGACTCGTTTTACTGTGGATATAGATACTTTTGTACCTGTTTCCTCCAGCATCTTCAAAAGGTCCGTTGCTGTTGTTCTGGGATTGATTTGCACTTTTTGCACCAAAGTACGTTCATCTCTAGGAGACAGATGATGGCTGCGTGGTCCCATGGTGTTTATACTTGCATACTATTGTTTGTACAGATGAACGTGGTACCTTCAGGCATTTGGAAATTGCTCCCAAGGATGAACCAAACTTGTGGAGGTCTACAAATTGTGGAGGTCTTGGCTGATTTCTTTTGATTTTCCCATGATGTCAAGTAAAGAGGCACTGAGTTTGAAGGTAGGCCTTGAAATACATCCACAGGTACACTTCCAATTGACTCAAATTATGTCAATTAGCCTATCAGAAGCTTCTAAAGTCATGACATCATTTTCTGGAATTTTCCAAGCTGTTTAAAGGCACAGTCAACTTAGTGTATGTAAACTCCTGACCCACTGGAATTGTGATACAGTGAATTATAAGTGAAAAAATCTGTCTGTAAACAATTGTTGGAAAAATGACTTGTGTCATGCACAAAGTAGATGTCCTAACCGACTTCCAAAACTATAGTTTGTTAACAAGAAATGTGTGGAGTGGTTGAAAAATGAGTTTTTATGACTCCAACCTAAGTGTATGTAAACTTCTGACTTCAACTGTATTTACATTCTCAATTTATTTTCCTTTTGCACCAAATAAACTCCTACATTCCTATTATTACAAAGTAAAGGAACCAGGCTAATGTATAAGGTATATATTTGTGTCAGATTTACTCCCACCAATTGATTGTAAGGCTCAGGCCTTTTTCTCTCCTTCAAATGAGCTACAGCGGTGACTTGAACTTGCTGCAGCCCTAATCAGTCTTGGGACCTGTCAATACCAAGTGACTCAGAGTCCAAGTGAAGTCACGGATCCATCTGTATGATCAATACAGCATCAAGTACACTGAATTGTGTAATGTATTTAAATCCATTTTTGAATTCCCAAGTACATTGTTGTTTTAATCATGGACCAGCCCATCTGGCATTTGTCCAAAATGCCAGATATCCAGTCCAACCCTAGTACACTACCATGTCAATAAAGTTTGCAGATGACACAACAGTGGTAGGCCTGATCACCGACGACGATGAGACAGCCTATAGGGAGGAGGTCAGAGACCTGGCAGTGTGGTGCCAGGACATCTACCTCTCCATCAACATCAGTAAGACAACTGATCGTGGACTACAGGAAACGGAGAGCCCCTATTTACATTGACAGGGCTGTAGTGGAGTGGGTCGAGAGCTTCAAGTTCCTCAGGGTTCACATCTCTAAGGAATTAACATGGTTCACACACACCCACACAGTCGTGAAGGCTGAAGAGATTTGGCATGGACCCTCAGATCCTCAAAAAATGATATAGCTGCACCATTAAGAGCATCTTGATGTGCTGCATCTCCGCTTAGTACGGCAAAGGTTTGGCATCCGACCGCAAGGCACTTTAGAGGGTAGTACGTACAGCCCAGTAGATCACTGTGGCCGAGCACCCTGCCATCCAGGACCTCTAGAGGAAGGCTCAAAAAATTGTCAAAGACTCCATCCACCCAAGTCATAGACTGTTCTCTCTGCTACCGCACGGCAAGCGGTACCAATGCTCCAAGTCTGGAACCAACAGGACCCTGAACAGGTTCTACCCCAAAGCCATAAGACTGATCAATAGTTAGTTAAATAGTTAACCAAATAGCTACCCGCATCCACCTTTTTGCACACACTTTTTTTGACTCATCACATATGCTGCTGATACTGTTTACTACCTGTCACTTTATTCTTAGTTATACTGTATGTACATATCTACCTCAATTACCTCGTACCTCTGCACATCGACTCGGTACTGGTACCCCCGCGTACATAGCCAAGTTGGTGTTACTCTTTGTGTATTTATTATTACTTTTATTATAAAGGTGTTTTACTTTTCTATTATTTCACTATTGTATTTCTCTCTGCATTGTTGGGAAGGGCCTATAAGTAAGCATTTCACTGTTAATCTACACCTGTTGTGTACAAAGCATGTGACAAATAACATTTGATTTGATTTAACACAGCCCTGGACAGAATTGAGGGCATGTCCTGTCTAAGACTGATGTAAATGGCTGAAAGGTGGCTGACACATATCAACTTATTGATTGATACATACAATAATACATTCGATAGGAATAAGAGTTACTCCTGAAATATAGCTAAATGTATGTTCATTGAGTTTCTATTTACATGTGTGTTGAATAGCTGGATACTGGCCGGTCCTACTTCATAGTGGACTAAAGCTATGTAATAACAGGCTACTTATCACACCAACACTGTTTGAAGATATGAAGACAAATGGTTATGTAGGCTAAATTTGTTTTGATGTGTTGGTGAATAGGCTATTTGTTTTATTTTATATGCTAGGTAGCTTAGGGCATAGGCTTTTATTTTAATATATATATATTTTTTGAACCTTTATTTAACTAGGCAAGTCAGTTAAGAACAAATTCTTATTTACAAAGACGGCCTAAACCGGCCAAAACCGGACGACGCTGGGCCAATTGTGCGCCGCTCTATGGGACTCCCAATCACAGCCGGATGTGATAAAGCCTGGATTTGAACCAGGGACTGCACTGGGATGCAGTGCCTTAGACCGCTGCACCACTCTGAAGTTGCCACTCTAGGCTACTTCAGATCCATAGGTCCACAGGTCCACAGGTTCCTCAACCAATACCATACCTCTGCTCGGTTGATGAACCCAAGGTTCAAACTGGTTGAATCAACGTTGTTTAAACATAATTTGTCAACATACTGTTTGAAACAACTTAAGATCTTCAACGTTATATCCACTATCAGAAAAAAATACAATAGGCTGGACAGCACCTCCTACTGGAGAGTTGATCTATCTACAGCTATCCCTTTGGTCTCCCATCCAGGGTTTTAACCAAGCCCAGCTTTGATATTAGTCATTGACTACTACCAATTTGCTATTGTGAGAATGATTATTGAGGCATCTCTTAATAACTAAATAGACTCACTGTCGCTATCGAAGTCATTCCAAAGGGTAGGTTAAACAGAGCAAATGAAATGGGACCATACTTATAATATATCATCAATGAGACTATTTAGGCCTATATACTGTAGCATCATTTTGTGAAGTCATCAACATCTATTGTTTCTATTCAACCCAGGGTTCAACAAAAAATATACAAAACATATAGGCCTATGGTTTCAAGCTTTGGTTGATTTCAAATGTAATCATCAAGTTACTAATTCATATGTTGAATTCACGTCTCCATCTCAACCAAAAATCTAAGTTGATTTGATTTAGTCCTATTAAAGCCACAATACTGTATGTAACTTTTTGGGCAACCCGGACAAATTCCCATAGAGATGTGTGTTATAGATCTGTCATTCTCATTGAAAGCAAGTCTAAGAAGCGGTAGATCTGTTCTATGTGCACTATTTCTATGTTCTCCGTTCTTAAGTTTCTTTCTTGCATCTTTTACTTTTGTACACCAGATTCAAACAGCTGAAATTACTATATTTTTGGTTATTGAATGTATATTCCACAGTGGTTAAATGGTACAATGATTCTCTACACTGTACTTGCTTGTTGTCACAAAACCTGAAATTAGGCAAACTATTAGAATTTATGCAACCAGGAAATGGCGGAGCGATTTCTGCATAGTGCATCTTTAACTTAGATTTATGGTTGAGATGGATACGTGAATCCAACATCAATTGTTAATTTGTAGACAAACTGGATGTTGAGTTGTGTTGGTTGTCAACGCAACCAGATATCAACATTTGAAGGAGATGTATATTTTGTGCCACTGACTTAGTCTGGCTTTAATTTCAGTTTGTCTACAAATTAAAAATGTCTATGTTGGATTCACATTCTCCTTCTCAACCAAAAATCTAAATGAAAGAATATGACTAAATCAAACAAAACTTTAAATAACTTAGATTTTTTGTTGCGATTGAGACGTGAATCCAACATATCAATTACTAATTTCTAGACGAACTGGAATTAAAGCCAGACTTTGTCAGTGGCACAAAATATACATCTCCTTCAAATGTTGATATCTGGTTGCGTTGACAACCTAACACAATTCAATATCACTTTTGCAATACAGTAAATAGCCTATTAACTTTACGAAAAGTTAACAAATGATATGTTGGATTCACATGTCAAACTAAACCAAAAATAAAAGTTTAAAAAATGGCTCAGATGAAACTATCCAAGCATTAGATAGACCTACATGTCCCTTAAATGTTGATATTTGGTTGCATTGACAACCAAACACAATTCAATATTACTTTTGTAATACAATAAATAGCCTAAAGTTAAGGCTATCTTACAAACTAACGTAACAGTATTTATTCAACCTTTAAATGAGTAACATATCCATGGCCACATTTTGAGGTTACCTTAACTATAAATGTCTTCTTATGTCATCATAGAACGCTTGAATGTTCCAGATGACATGCAAAGGTCGCACACTTGCACTATGTACTTTTAATGTAATCTCAACTGCAATCCAGGCCATTTGGTTGTTCTATTATATGAAACACAGTAACAACTCATTGAGTTTTTGTATAAATACAAAATATCTGACATTTAATTCCAATTAGGACTTTCTTGTTCGTTTAAAAGGTTGAAAGCGCAGTGCTAACACATTTATATGACAACTAAACCAAAAATCAGACATTGTTTGAAATTTGGTTGTGCTTTTAGATTCTTGAAAGCATAGTGATAACACATTGGGAATTCAACAAACTCCTGGCTTTTGTTGAGTCGTGAATAAAGGTTGAAATCTCATTGATCAACTTCTCAACCTAATATTACCAACATTTCCACCTTGAATTGAAGTTGTGTGCCCAGTGGGTTGTGTTAATCATATTATAGACAACATTTTACTGGACTACAGAAGTTGTTAATTGAAGGCTGCGTCCTAGTTTGTGTCCAATCAGAGTGTATCTGTCGTGGAATGAAAATAAAGCAGCAATGCGTAAACAAGCGCTGGATCCTCCTCCGCCGCTCTCTCCTATCATCTAGCCTATATTCTGAAACCAGTTCCGTATTCAGCGCTACTTTAATGTAACGTCGGTGCGCACACCATACAGCGTATAGGTTGTATAATTATCGGATAAGATCACACCATCTCGACCATGGAGCCTTGAACTGGAAGGTAAGCAATGCGTTTACTACTCGATACTCAGAAGCCGAGCAAGCTATGCTTGTTCGTATCCTTTTCCGGTAGGTGCTGTGATAGTAAAGTTTGGGGTGGGTTGGGAATGCGATCATGTGTCATATGGGCTATCAAGTTATGGACATGTGCGTTTTGATCATAGTCAAGTGTGTGCCGTGGCGTTAGTTTATTTTATATCTTAGTGATCGACGTAACGGTGTAAGGTCCCAACAATTTGCCTACACGACTTCAATGGCAGCAACTTAAATCTTAAGTCAGTTTTTCAGGGTATGTAGCCTACTATGTCAAACTCACCATCCATAATGTTGTTCGCGCAATATCGTGGGTGACGCAAAGAATGACGCGTATGATTTCCTGGTGATGATGAGAGGGACATAAGACACAATTATGTCACTGTAAAGGGAACCATCCTCGATGTATTTCCTTGCTGCGTATTGACGATTTTTTGCAGTCAAATCTGTGACAATTCTATCATATGACATTTCCTCTCAGAATATTCTAGTCAGTGCCTGAACTCTAAACTGTTATTGTAAATAACGTTGGGATCATGCAACTGAGCATAATGATGCTGCAGCGAAAATATCTTGCAAGTCCAATGGGTACATATTGTTCTCGATACATTGTGTCATTCCGCTTGAATAGGCTAACCAAAGTAGTCTCCAAACGTTGGATTCCAAAATACTATTTCCATTATATTACTGTTACTATTAAGGGGTTAAACACTTACATCATAACAATCTTTGGAAGGAACTAAAGTTGCTTTCGATTCTAAGAAAACATCGAGGGGGCGGGGCATAAAGGTGAAACTCACGTATGCATGCACCTGTATCCATTTGTTTTGGTCAAATATGAAGAAGATGAAGTGATGTCTTGGTACATGTTTTAAGTTTATTCAATTTCATTAAAATAATGCAACTTTGCAATTTGCATTTGAATTGTACAAATATCAAGTTGATATATTTATGTCATAACCATGTCATACGTGTAGCATGGGATATACCCAAATTACACTGCTTTCTACTTTAATTCACAGACACCCACAGCACCACAGAGATGAACATGCAGCACACTTGATATCTCCCTGGAGGGGAAACCTGAATTAAGATGAAGCGACTGAAGGGGAAAACCCAACAGTGTGGAGTATTGCAGAAAGTCCTGTGAACGCTGACCTCCAGCCCCCATCCTCCCATCATTCCTTTCCCCCAAATACACAACACTCCCATCACCACTCCTGCTCTGGTCCAAGATGACCTCACCGAGAAAGCACCTGGTCAAGGATTTCAACCACTTTATCACATGCTACGTGTGTAAAGGATACTTGATCAAGCCCACCACGGTGACAGAGTGCCTGCACACCTGTAAGACCACCCCCCTTCTCTCTTTCTCTCTCAGGTGCCACATTCATCATGACATCATGTAATGTAGGCTATACCAGAAAAACACAATTTCACTATTGCATAGGTTATAGTATATCCAGGCATATTTGTGTATTCTATTAGATATACATTACACCTAACATCCCCTACTAGAAATTCTTGTTTATTTTGGTGTAGTACGGACATTGAATAAAATGTCAAATGGCATCTATGGCACCACTAAAAGGTGGCTGGGATTTAGAGCTTACAGAATCAGTTGGTTGTGTTATTTGTTGTTTTACACATTGGCCTTGCACAGTCACAGTGCTATGAATGTCAAGAGCGCGCTCTGTCCATCTCCTCTGTGTCATCCTGCATGATTTACATATCATATTACATGGTCTCCCTCTCCATTTCTGCCCTCTCCATCTGAACTGAATGTTTTATTGGAAGAGAACGGCAGATGCAAAAGCTCACTTCCAGGAATGACACATCTCAAGTGATCAGTGGGTTCAGTCACCATGACAACAAATATCCTCCACACAGGATGAGCAGTTTGGGTCCAGTTTGTTTGAAGCCAAAGTCACTTCTTTACTGTCATAGAAGTCAGATTGAACCCTAGCCCTAATGAAAAATATCAGCAGCTGCTTAGCACAGTATGGTTTGGCTGTTTAATGATTGCTTTCCCTGTGTATTTCAGTATATTTCAGAGATCCCCAGCAAAACATGTCTTTGATATTAGTCTACACTATTTCATTTTAACCTCCAGAGTGGCGCAGCGGTCTAAGGCACTGTATCTCAGTGCTAGAGGCTTCACTACATACCCAGAATCGATTCCAGGCTGTATCACAACCGGACGTGATTGGGAGTCCCATAGGGCGGCACACAATTGGCCCAGTGTCATCCGGGTTAGGGTTTGGCCGGTGCAGGCTGTCATTGTAAATAAGAATTTGTTCTTAACTGACTTGCCTAGTTAAATTTAAAAAATACAGTAGTCAGAATGCAATTAAACAGCTATACATTAGTTTACTTTATATGGGACAAGTATAACCACTTTGACACATTTAACAAACAATCGTCCAATGCATTCCACTATAGTGTTTCTAGCTCACATTTTCAACACTCGTCCCTAAATGGACTTTAATGGAAACAAAAGTGTATGCGGCGGTGTGCTGGCTATTGAAAGAACATGTGACATGTTGTTCTGACATACTATTGGTTGATTAAGACAGCAGATGTATGTATGTGAGGATTGTTTATTTGTTGTTGTTGACTTTATTAGGATGCCCATTAGCTGACGCCAATGGCGACAGCTAGTCTTACTGGGCTCCGTCACATAACGAAAAATACATTACAGATAAAATACATTTTTTCAAGACGGTGCATTCGGAAAGTATTCAGACCCCTTGATTTTTTCCCAAAATTTTGTTATGTTACAACTTTATTCTAAAATGGATTCAATAGTTTTTCCCCTCCACACCTTATCATTACAAGCTAGGTTTTAGGATTTTTTGCAAATTTATACAAAATAAACAACTGAAATATCACATTTACATAAGTATTCAGACCCTTTACTCAGTACTTTGTTGAAGCACCTTTGGCAGCGATTACAGCCTCGAGTCTTCTTCGGTATGACACTACAAGCTTTGCACACCTATATTTGGGGAGTTTCTCCCATTCATCTCTGCAGATCCTCTGAAGCTCTGTCAGGTTGGATGGGGAGCATCGTTGCACAGCTATTTTCTGTTCTCCCAAGAGATGTTTGATCGGGTTCAAGTCCGGGCTCTGGCTGGGCCACTCAAGGACATTCAGAGACTTGTCCTGAAGCCACTCCTGCGTTGTCTTTGCTGTGTGCTTAGGGTCGTTGTCCTGTTGGAAGGTGAACCTTCGCCCCAGTCTGAGGTCCTGAGCACTCTGGAGCAGGTTTTCATCAAAGATCTCTCTGTACTTTTCTCCATTCATATTTACCTCGATGCTGAATAGTCTCCCAGTCCCTGCCGCTGAAAAACATCCCCACAGCATGATGCTGCTACCACCACCATGCTTCACAGTAGGGAAGGTTTCCTGGCATTCAGGCCAAAGAGTTCAATCTTGGTTTCATCAGACCAGAGAATCTTGTTTCTCATGGTCTGAGAGTCTTTAGGTGACTTTTGGCAAACTCCAAGTGGGCTGTCATGCACCGTTTTACTGAATAGTGGCTTCCATCTGACCTGATTGTTGGAGTGCTGCAGAAATCATTGTCCTTCTGGAAGGTTCTCTCATCCCCACAGATGAGCTCTAGACCTCTATCGGAGTGACCATCTGGTTCTTGGTCACCTCCCTGACCAAGGCCCTTCTCCCCTGATTGCTCAGTTTGGCCAGGCGGCCAGCTCTAGGAAGAGTCTTGGTGGTTCCAAACTTCATATATTTAAGAATGATGGAGGCCACTGTGTTCTTGGGGACCTTCAATGCTACAGAAATGTTTAGGTACCCTTCCCCAGATCTGTGCCTCAACACAATCCTGTCTCAGAGCTCTACGGACAATTCCTTCGACCTCATGGCTTGGTTTTTGCTCTGACATGTACTTTTTTTAAGGGACCTTTTTATATAGACCGGTGCCTTTCCAGATCATGTCCAATCAATGGAATTTACCACAGGTGGACTTCGATCAAGTTGTAGAAACATCGCAAGGATGATCAATGGAAACAGGATGCACCTGAGCTCAATTTCGAGTCTCATAGCAAAGGGTCTGAATACTTATGTAAATAAGGTATTTCTGTTTTTTATTTTTAATACATTTGCCAAAAATTGTAAAAACCTGTTTCGCTTTGTCAGTATGGGGTATTGTGTGTAGATTGCTGAGGATTTTTTATTTTATTTAATCCATTTTAGAATAAGTCTGTAACAGCCTCCCGAGTGGCACAGTGGTCTAAGCTTCGTCCGGGTTAGGGGAGGGTTTGGCTGGCAGGAATGTTCTTGTCACATCGTGCACTAGCGACTCCTGTGGCGGGCCGGGTGCAATGCATGCTGACACGGTCGCCAGCTGTACGGTGTTTCCTCCGACACAGGCTGGCTTCTGGGTTAAGCTCTCGACAAGACTGTAACTACCAATTGGATATCATGAAATTTGGGAGAAAAGGGGTAAAAAGAATAAGGCTGTAATGTAACTAAGTGTGGAAAAAGTCAATGGGTCTAAATACTTTCCAGATGGCACTGTATGTACATTTAAAAACATTTACATGTAACGTGTGTGTGTGCATCTATCAGTTACACACATGTCAGTTTATACACACAAGTAGGTCACATGAGAGTCGCCGTGACGTGTTGCTTTATCTGTTTTTTGAGATGGAACGGCTCTGTATAATACTATACGTTGATCTAGGCTATAGGCCAGTGCATAGTGAATAAGCATATACTGTTTACATGGAAATTGCTAGAGGACAGACTGTGACCTATATTTCTGCTTCTTCTGACAGATATTGCTGATCTGATTTTTTAATTTTATTTTTATTTATTTTTTTTCTGACGTTTTGGTGACGTCACATCATAGGATATAGGCCTAATCCTCAGCTCAGTATTGCATGGAATCGGATTAGGTGTTCTTCAAAGAAAGATACATCTATACATTATACTGTATGCAATGGTATATGTGTATGTTGTGGTATTGACCGCTGTTGCTGTGTGTCTGTGTGATCTGTCGTATTGGCTACAGTGTGATGGATGCATCTAGAACCGGCCAGGCTATACCCACTATTTCCCTGCTAGTCAACAGTTTCAATTTCAACTGCAGGACTGAGTTTTTAGTCATGCTTCAAGGCTCAACAGATACTCTGATGTGTATCAAGTTCAAACTTTAGAAATTAGATATTAGAATGCTATTCCTTTTGATTTAACACAAAATCCTTTTATTGTGAAGGTTATCTGAGAGAAATGGATACGAAAAGAGAAACTGCAGTCATCTTGGCATTTCTTTGCCACCTGAATGGTGTGATAAAAATCCATATTTACTTTAGGTCTGTATTTGGAGAAAATCAACCATTCTTTGTCTCTCTCTCCTTTAATCTGTCAACAGTTTGTAAAAGTTGCATCGTCCAACACTTTGAAGACAGCAACGACTGCCCCAAATGTGGCATCCAAGTCCATGAAACCAACCCTCGAGAGATGTTAAGGTAATACACCTAATTTGACATCTAACAGAATCTCATCTGCATTTATATTTTCCCTATTGAGAATCACAGGATGATAATGAATGCTACTGAATAGATTACCATCAGTAAAGTAAAAACATGCTGGCCTTTGCACTACTGAACTGACCCTAGCCGGATTCTGGCAGATCTGAGTTTACACCCTTTAGTTGTCCACCCGACTAGTGAGATGGTAAGGCTGGTGTGGGCTGGGCTGGGCTGGGGGAGGATGGGGTGAGATCCAGGCAACAGCTAGACTCCATTCTGGAGCCAAGGTTACAGCTGAAGACCTCACCCAGTGCCCAGCCCACAGATACAATGTCTGGGAATAAGTGTGTGTGTACTTTTATTCTTCCTTTACGTCTCATTCTATCACCAGGTTGGACAACACTTTAGAGGAAATCATTTTCAAACTCGTGCCTGGGCTAAGAGAAAGTGAGTGATGTCATTTTAGTATCCACCAACATCAGATATAAATCTAGCATTTGATCGTAGGCCAAGCTGTTTTCTATTTGACCTGAATGATATAACCCCTACCCTGTGTATTCATATATTCTCTTTTTGTTTATTGACTAGAGGAACAACAGCAGGAGATCGAGTTCTGGAGGAGTCGGAAGTGGAAGGAGAATGGAGAAGGTACATTATCTGTGTTAGTGTATCCATGAAGACCAAGACCCTCCTCAGGAGGGACCAGAATGAACCCACTCGGGTGGGCAGAGGTGGGCTGTGATTGGTTATTGAGGCGATGGGTAAGGAGGCTCTATGTGGGGAGAGATCAGTGAGCAGACAAAGACAGAGAGGAGTTGTGACTCAGGTTGCATTGTTGCAGTGACTGTAGGTGGCTGAGAGAGGGAGAGAAGGGGAGGAGGAAGGGGAACGTTTTAACAGCACTCTCTACAAGGCACTGACGAGATCCCCCTGTTTATGATGTACAAATCACATGGAAACAACAGAATGACTAAAAAGATGGATGGATTCGGTTCGCCAGACGCAAATGCCATCCCCATGGCAATATGATGATCGACAGTTTGTCCCAAAGGCCTTTTATGATATTGCATTTCTAGGTGAAAAGCGAAAGACATCGGCATCAATCAAAACCGCCCTATTGTGAATTGTCTTTTCACAGTTTTATATGAATTCAAGGAAAACAAACTCAACTTGTATACTCTCTTGCTCACACGTAACATACAGTACTTATCCATTTATTTTGTCATAGAAGACGGCCCCCGATCGAAGAGATCCAGGCTGGATGACGACGATGATGATGATAATGATGGTGGTGGGGATGGAGACTACCACAGGAGTGACCCGCAGATAGCCATCAGTCTTGACTGTCTACGCAACAGCAGCCTGGTGGGAGAGAACATTGTTAAGGTAAGTCATGGTGGAGAGGTATCTCTTCCCTGCTGCTCTGTTCTTTTTTCTGCTCCCTCTTCCCTGTCTCCCTAACATTATTCCTCCCACTTTTTTTATGTTGATGTCCTTCTAACGGTCCTTTATG
Source organism: Salvelinus namaycush (assembly GCF_016432855.1). Taxonomy (NCBI): domain Eukaryota; kingdom Metazoa; phylum Chordata; class Actinopteri; order Salmoniformes; family Salmonidae; genus Salvelinus; species Salvelinus namaycush. Next base: position 11,290,704 of record NC_052310.1, read on the forward strand.
TCCTTCTAACGTTCTAACATCTCAGAATGTGAGTTGAATAGAATATAGATAGACAATGATGCTGTGCCCTTACAACAACAAAAAGCACATGTTAATTTTGCAGTTTCACATGTGAAATAGCTGTTTTTCACGTTGAGCTTAAATTTCACACGTGAAACCGTATTTACTGTATTCAATTTAGATTTCACATGTTAACTCCACCTTTTTCACGTGTGAGGAGAATAACATGTTTTCACCTCATAAGAAAATTGGATATGCAGTTTTACATGTGAAAAACATTCACATGTGAAAATCTCATTTTCACATGTGGAAAACATTCAGGTAAAAATCTCACTTTCACATGAAATTGCTTTTTCACATGTGAAAAACATTCACATGAAAATCACATTTGCAGTTTCAGATGTAAAACGCTGGTGAAAAACTCACTTTCACATGTGTGGTTGAAATAATGTTATTCTCCTTACAAACTCAAAATGACGCTCACAACAAAGGGAATTAGCAAAGCAAATCACTGACAACCAAAACAAAAACGGATACAGTTGGGTTTTAGTAGGGGTTCTCAAAGAATCTCACGAGGATTGTCCACTGAACGTTGACTAGCAACAAGAGTCTGGATCCTAAAAGGCACACACCACGAATGCCCACTAAATTTGCCCAAGAAAAGACTAACCAAAATAAAAACCCACACCAAGTTATAATATGGAGCAAACCAAAGGGAGAACACATGATAAAAGGCTTTGTTTTTATCACACTCAAAGAGGAAGTGCTATTCCGCGTTCAAGCACTTCTAACATCTCTCATTCCCACTCTCTCAAGAACCACCGGAGCACTGGCCCAGCCACTCTTAAATACCACCTGGGCTAGCACCTTCCGACTAACGAGATGGGCAAGCCAGCACTGGTGTAACACGTACTTACTAATGAGGTGACACCAATTGGTGCACCCCACCTGCTAACATGCTACCTCGAAATATGAAAGGAAAACCCCGAATCTGGAACAGGTGACCACATCTAAACAGCCCAAATGCGGGACAAGGGAACGATTTTGCAAGACATTCACAGGAACAGTGGACAGAATATATGTTTTGGAGGCAGGTTAATGGATCACGTTCAAACGAAGAGACAGTTCTGCTGTATGAAGGTCACTGCCTGTTAAAGGGGCAATCCTTAGTTGCCACATACATTTTTGGACTTCTAAGTTAATGAAATGAACCCATTGATTCTTAAATATAAAACGTATAAATGCATCATGAGCTTAGTTCAACTGTCGTACCCACCAGAACCCAAAATATACACTTGTTTTACTCCATTGTTTGTAAACAAAGTAAATGTAAACGACCGCTGTATAGGCTAAAACATGGTTAAAACTATAATGTTGATATCATGGATGGTCAGTCCTTGCATCCATAGCGTAGTCAATGGAGTTGAGTGGTCGCATTTCTCCAGCCCCATCCCTCAGGTTTTTACTGAAACTGTGGCAGGGAGTAATAGTGTTATTATATGGTGCAATCCTCTAGTGAGTGAGTTACTTTTGTGCCAGTAAGATCAAGGAAAACTACTGAAGTCCAGAACAAAAATTCTTAGGATTTCAAACAAAAAATAATGACATCTAAAGAAAAACAGGAACCCAAAAGTTTTGACAACAATATTTTGTTTTGCTAGGAAATTATTTTCAAATGCAAGAACAAAATGAATTGTAAATGGATGCAAAAAAATGTTTTTAAGTGATAAAAAAATTAAATAAATGACAATGTGATTCAATAAAATGCCTCCCTTTTCCCAGAAATGTTCCCTATCTTTGGTTATGTTACCCTGGCCTTTGCTTTCGCTGTCTTTTTTCCAGTTGCAAGTTTTGGCATATTCATTCCAGCAACATAGTACCCTGCATCCCACTGCTGGGTTGCCTCTGAAGATAAGCAGGGTCGGTCTCTGGATGGGAGACCAGATGTAGCTGGAAGTGGTGAAAATGAAACGTGAAAAATAAACTTGCGGAAAACAAATGTCACGTGGGGATTTTTTTTCACGTGAGGGTAAAAAACATGTAAAAAAATTTACCTGTGAAACTTCACACTTGTCCGAAAACCACGTGTCTGACTCGTGAAAAATATAAATAATAATTCTGATTTGTTCACACATGTTCACATGTGTCTGAAAACCACATGTTTCTTTCATGTGAATTTTTTTATGTGTGGTTATCCTTTATTTCCTGGGGTGTCATTGAAAGCTGGTCAGTGAATATGTGGTGAGGAGGGAGGGGAGGATGGAGAGAGGAGAGGAGAGGAGAGCAGGAGGGAGAGAGGATCATAATGGTTTCATATTGAGGTATAATATAGAATGATTCTCTGTGCCAAAGGGATGCTATTAGTATTAAATGCACTAACTGAACTTAATTATGCATTCATAAAAAATAAAAAAAAATGAATCAGAAGATGGCTCTTTGAAACGTATGGATTTGCATGCTCTTCACATAATTCTGAATAAATGTGCCTGAATCATTGAATTCATCTTCTGAACCTCCACTCTAGGGCTTAATGAAGAAATTTATACGCTGCTCGACTCGAGTGACAGTCGGAACAATCAAGAAGTTTCTCAGCTTGAAGTTAAAGCTTCCAAGTTCTTATGAGGTAACAAACTAAGCTTTTGTACGTGCTCTATACCCTTTTGTATGTATCTACTGTATGACCAATATTAAGCTCATGCTATTGAATATTAGTTTTGTGTGGGCCTCACATAAAGCAGTCTCCTGCAGCCTCTCCTGTGTGTTGAGGGGGAAAGGGCTGGCCTTGTTAGCAGGCCCCCTGCTGTACAGAGGCTGTACTTACTCTCGCTGCACTCTTAGAAAAAGACCTGCACTCTTAGAAAAAGACCTGCGCTCTTAGAAAAAGACCTGCGCTCTTAGAAAAAGACCTGCGCTCTTAGAAAAAGACCTGCGCTCTTAGAAAAAGACCTGCGCTCTTAGGGAAATACCTGCGCTCTTAGGGAAAGACCTGCACTCTTAGGGAAAGACCTGCACTCTTAGGGAAAGACCTGCACTCTTAGGGAAAGACCTGCACTCTTAGGGAAAGACCTGCACTCTTAGAAAAAGACCTGCACTCTTAGGGAAAGACCTGCACTCTTAGAAAAAGACCTGCACTCTTAGAAAAAGACCTGCACTCTTAGAAAAAGACCTGCGCTCTTAGAAAAAGACCTGCGCTCTTAGAAAAAGACCTGCGCTCTTTGGGAAAGACCTGCACTCTTTGGGAAAGACCTGCCATCTACAACCTAAAAGGCTTCTTCGGCTGTCCCATAGGATAACCTTTTGAAGAAACATTTTTGGATCCAGGTAGAACATTTTTGGATCCAGGTAGAACATTTTTGGATCCAGGTAGAACTCTTTTGAGTTCCATGTAGAACCCTTTCCACAAAGGAATCCAAAAGAGTTCTACCTGGAACCAGAAAGGGTTCTCCTATGGGGACAGCGGAAAACCTCTTTTGGAACCCTTTTGTTTTCTAAGAGTGTGGGGCTCCAGAGCACTAAGATTGTATAGATGCCATACACACAATACCACTTTCACTAACTATTTAGAAGTAGTGACTGTCCCATTGATACATTTGCCTTCTAGCATTTATAAACATTTGTAGGCATTTAAAAGCATTCATACACATTTCTAATGGATTATTAATGAAAGCTATTATAAAATGTTACCCAGCTTTCTCTATGTACAATGTCTGTCACATTCTCTCCATAAAGAGATATTTGAGTCCTTGTCCTTTTGTTTGAACAGTATGAGAAAGAGAGATATGTCTAACTCTAGTCCTCTTCTCTAGCAGCCTGTGCTCTGACTGTCATCCCATAGTAGTCTAATTCTTAGTCACCAGCCTCTGTGTCCCCTTGCAGCTAGACGTCCTATGCAACGGGGAGATCATGGGAAAAGACCACACCATGGAGTTCATCTTCATGACGCGGTGGAGACTTCGTGGTGAAACCGTAAGTAAACCCCCAATGATATCAATGCCCCCCCATTCCCCTCGTTTATAAAGATGCTAAGCCTCGTACCTTTCTCACCAGGGGATAAGCTGTGGCCGCTGAATGACGGTGCTGTAGTCTTACTAGTCTCCATGAGAGTCAATGCTTGCTTGGCTTTAAGCCGATTGGCTGGTTAGCCGTCTAAAATGCCACCATCACTCTACTGTATGAACTGATACACCAAGCAGGAAGTAGCAGTGACATGGTTAGCAGAGCTTATTACAGGCTGTAAGATGTGTCTGGTACTATAGGTTCGCATCAAAGCATGTTTGGATGCCTCGTCCGTGAAAGAAAAAAAGCTGCAAAGTGGAATGGTGAATTTAGTTGTTGTTTCACAGTGTGTCATAATGGTACTATACAGTATTGGAGACATTTGCAAGGCTAGTAAGGTATTGCTAGGTTATGGTAAAATGCAGTTGAAATATGGCTGCTTCTCTTCCTCAATTAATCCACTTTCCTCTTGTTCACCTCACAAAATATAGGCCTATGTTGTGGTCACTATATTTTCACCTGAACTTCAGTCAACCATGCTTAAACCTAACCAAGTGCCCCCAAGTCTTCTGCAAAGTGTGCTAGGCTAACTAACTAACTAGAACACTAACTAACACACTAACTAACTAACTAACACACTTCAGCTTGACCTCATAAGCACTTTTGCTAGCCGGCTGCTCATTCCATTGCTCATGATTGTCACTTTTAGATGGGCAGGTCTGGGCTCCGGCAGCACAGGGTCAGGTCATGAATCACTGCATTGGTCCAAGAAGACAGGTGAGGAAAGCAGTGAAGGCCCCTGACAGCTGCCCCAGCAGGGTGCCTGTTCCTGGGCTCAACGCCTGACACTCTACCCTTCCACAGCCAGTTTATCACCACTGGCTCAATAGAGGGGTCTTTTAATAGTGCTGAGCGATTAGTGCTTTTTGAGGTCGGTTCGGTTTCAGTTCGATTCTAAAAAAAATATTCACCGATTTCAGTTTCTATAATTTTTAACAAGAAATTCACTTTGCATTATGTGGGTTGAATGCTCTAACTACACAAAATAAAACAATTAATACAAGTTCCATGATGGTAGTAATTATTAGCCATAATTTATTCACATTACTTTAATTACATTTTTTAGTTGTGTATTTTACATTGGTTTTATTTGATGACATCATTTCATTCCAATTGATCATCTCTATAGAGATGCTGCCTATGCTGTCTGACAAAATCAATATTTTAGTAGTTCTTCAAAGTAAATAAGGCATACTTTTATGACTGCTGAATACCTACTATCAATCACCAAGATCATGTATTTTCAGGTAGAGATACTTCGTGAAACAACTGCTCTCTATCCTCTCCATCGCGTGTTCTTCTTCCGTCTCTTCTCTCTCCCGCTCTGTCTGCCATACACAGACCGGACAAGTAGGCACGCAATGGATTATGGTCATTGTAGTTAATTACCAAGTTTTCTGCCCAAAACTATGTAGAATATCGGCCTGATGGAAACTACAACTCCCTAACACATCGCACAGTTTGGGCTTGATCTGATTTCTCTCTAGAGAAACTGTGCATTGAGCTCACATGAAAAAGTAGAACGAAATGGAATTAAAATAAATGAACTGTCAGTGGGACAATCTGTTAAAAAAAATTACCAACATTTTGGTTAATCATTCAGCACTAGGCCCTGGTTTAGTTACAACATACAACACCCCTAAGGCCAAGTAAACTGTACAGTTTTAATCATTCAATTGATTTCCCTGTTTTGAATGATACTCTGCTAATTTAGGCTTGTGTTAAAGACAGGTTCTGGCAAGCTTAAAATACCCTCGTCTTCACTCCTCAGTCCTTACGCAGAATGTTCTGATTCCAAGAACAGAATCCAAGGAAGGCAGCAGTTGAACCCCCCCCCCCCCCCCCCCCCCCAAAAAAATCAGATGACAGTATTACTGACCTCACATGACCAAATTTGGCATCTGGGGCAGATTGTCCCACTGTGCAGAATAGGTGATAGCTCTGTGCCTAGAATGAATCCCTGTCCTCCCCTGGACCAAATGACCAGAAACTGGGTCAGTGTTGGCCAACTAATTTCCCTTCTCTTTGGGATTGTACGTAAGTGTCTCCTGCCTACCGCTGCTGCATGTCTACCGGCCTGTCTAAAAATAGACCCGCTTGATATGATGTGTCTGTGGAGTGTCTTTCTCTTTCACCTGCTTTGGCATCAGACTTCTCTCCTCATCACGCTCCCTCTGCTCTGCTCTCTTACCTTTCCTTCCACTGCAGCATATCCTGGCTACAAAGGTACAATCCGTATAGATGAAGCAGCACATCAGATTGTGTTGTTTTTGTGTTCTAGGTAGAAAGGCCCCGTGCAAGCCTACTGTTTATATGCTATTCTTACAATGCAGTGGTGTAAAGTACTTAAGTAAAAATACTTTAAAGTACTACTTAAGTCGTTTTTTGGGGTATCTGTACTTTACTATTTATATTTTTGAGAACTTTTACTTTTATTTCACTACATTCCAAAATAAAATAATGTACTTTCTACTCCATACATTTTCCCTGACACCCAAAAGTACTTGTTACATTTTGAATGCCTTGCAGGACAAGAAAATTGTTCAATTCAAACTCTTAAAGGGAAAATCCCTGGTCATCCCTACAGCATCATATCTGGCGGACTCACTAAACACAATGCTTCATTTGTAAAAAAAAAAATGTTTTTACTCAAGTATGACAATTGGGTACTTTTCCCACCGCTGTTACAATGTTAGAACGTCTACGTTACTTATTCTCTGATTATTGTCTCCATTGTAGTGGATTCTGTCCAAGGGTGATCAATGTCATCTCTCTCTTTCAGGCCTACCCAATGGTACTAGAATATCGGCCACGGATAGACTTTGGTTGACGGAGAGAGACGTGGGACTACTCCTGCACTAACAGCCCATTGACAGACTACACAAAGAATGGATGTGCCTGGCACAAGAGACAAGGACCACGTCTTCCTATCATCTGCATGCAGTAGTCCGTTATTGCCTCTAATCTCATTCTATTCTTGTATGTTATCTTCCAGTTTCACAGATTTCTTTCTAAAACGCAACAAGGGTTTAAGAACATGCCTGGATATCATGGCGTATTAATGCTTGGAAACGTACCAAAATGTAATTGACTGAAGAGTGAAGACCTGCCGTTGGTCCACATCACTTGAAAGTGTTCAGAATAATACAAAGTGAAATCACTAGTAATCCACTGTTACGCAACACAAGAGAGATATTCCAAGACACTGGCAAACGGCCCATAATATTTCCCCCTATCTCCTATCTATGCTGGATTTAGTGTCTTACATGACCTCTCCCCTTCTGTTTTTAATCATTAAAGGGGCAATCAGCAGTTGCAACATCCGTTTTTGGACTTATAAATTAACCATACATGATTTGATTAATTGATTCTTGAAGAATATAACTTATAAATGCCTCACGAGCTTAGTTCAACTGTCGTACCCAATCTGAACCCAAAATATAAACTTGTTTAACTCCAATGTTTGTAAACAAAGTAAATGTAAACAAACTGTATATATCCTCAAAACATGGTTAAAACTATAATTGTAATATCATGGAAGGTCAGTCCTTGCATCAATAGCTCTGTCTATTAATTTGAGAGTAGTTGCATTTCTCCAGCCCCATCCTTAGCTTTTACCGAAATAGGGACGGGGGAATAGGCTTTGTTATTGTTTCCACTAATGATTGCCGCTTTAACTATGGTAGTGCCTTTCCCCACATGTCTCTCTTTCAGTGGAGTGCAAAATCCAAACTGCTCTTCATATCAAATTCCTTGTTTAATAGCCTAGCGGAGTCAAAAGCCCCATGTTATAGATTATATGGGTCATTCTACAGAAAATGTGCAAATCGGGGGTTGAATTTTTGTAATAATTTGTATCCTATTTTTCCCAAACTTTCAGCAAACGTCTTCCAACATATGTCAGGTGACATACTGTATATGCTACTTGCACACTTTGTATTGCATATTTTACCTGTATTCCTTACCACCTTACTAAATATGTAACTATGGAAACATCGTGAACAAGTTGCGGTAAAGGGAGAACCATGCACAGTAGTGATCATTTTGATTAACGTATTACAGATTTTATTTGCATAACAAAATAGTAAAAACATAAATATAATCTTTATTGTTCTCTGTGAAATGTTGATTGTATGAATCTTAAACTTGTTGATTGATTGAATTGCTTATGCATCTTAATTGTGTTTTTAGATGTTTAAATTATCACTTTACCTATCTTTATTTTGGCAAAATACCAGGTGTTTCTGTGTCAAGTGTCAATCATAGAGATCCACGGAGCATTCTAGGTGGCTATAACCCTGAATTGATGTGGTTTTGAGTTCATGAGCCCTTTATTAAATTGTAAGAAACTCAAGTAGGATGAATTTGAGTACAGTATAGTAGGGTACAGTATAGCACATTAAAGGTGTCTATGTTTTGGCCAAATAGATGTCAGTGTTTGGCTCTTGGAGGGTTGGAGCCCCCCTGCTGGCTATGCATCTTAATACTTGACACTTTTTCCTGAAGTGTCCGCTTGTCCACTACCCACATGGTGGTCCTCTCTTCCTCAGTTGGTAGAACATGGAGCATACAACTTTTACATGGAGATAGCACGGGCAACACCATTGAGGCTGTCACAGATACCATAATGGCACAGATACAAAGATGAGAACTCTATATATCTGTATGGTGTCAATTGTTTCGGCTGTAACCGTTTTGGTTTGGACAATTTTGACACATTTTGGACCTTAAAGAATCGCCATAGCTAACATATAGCTGGCTATCTTTCATTTGGGCAGATGTACATCGCAGAACCGTACTTGACATATTAATTGATTATACTAGATGTTCGGCAGTGACACTGCTTAAAAATACATGAAGACTTACCAACTTGCACACTCATTTTCTCTAAAATGTTTGCAGACAGACTACTCACCATGTGGTCATGCTGGAGAGGGGTGGGCTAAGACACTGCATTTCAATACAAGAGGCGTCACAGCAGTAACTGGTTCGAATCCAGGCTGCATCACATCTGGCCGTAATTGGGAGTCCCATAGCGCGGTGCACAATTGGCCCAGCGTCGTCAGGGTTTGGCCGGGGTAGGCCATCATTGTAAATAATAATTTGTTCTTAACTGACTTGCCTAGTTAAATAAAGGTAAAAAAAAAATTTTTTTTTTATTACAAATGTAAAAATAACCCCATCACCTGGTGATATGTGTAGGGTTGTGGCTTAAGGCACATTCATTCTACAGTCTTTAAATGTGTGTGTTTCAGTAGTGCCATCAAATGGAGGGACAGCATTTATTTTATTTTTTATTTTTTTATTAAACAAAACTACTAATTAGATCAGGATCTTTCAATGTAATAACTCAAGATGTTCTATTCAAATTGTAGTATAAAAAAATGGCTTTATTTTCAAACATGGAGTTTAGGAGTCAGGGTTTGGGACAACCACATCTCAAAAGAAGTCGCTGGATTAACAATGACTGTACTAAATTGTTTTGCCTTGGATTGAATTAGAACATATCATGATGTAAATAAATGTCCTAAGTTTGGAGACTTAACTGTTTAAAAAAATAATAATTTGGGGGTGGGACTTCAATTTGCACCACTTCTGTAGAATCGCCCATATACAAGTACAAGGAAGCTATGGCTACCTACCATATCCCTATCTAAAAATGAGTTAAATTCTTCTTTTCAATGCCATTTTGATGTTATTACCACATATAATGCAATATGAGTACTGTAAGACTAGATTTGCTGGAAGAAGGTTAGAAAAAGCGGAGTATCGCCTACACTGTCTGAAATGTGTAGCTGTCTGTTTGTGCACTATGTAAAACGTATTGGGCATTATGGTTGACTTGTACATAGTGGAGATTTGTTTAGACTGTTTACTACTATACTGGATGTCCTACTGGATGGCTTAACATTAATGTATTATCACTGCCCTATAAAAACTGTCCAGGCTGGCGTGATAGGGTCCCGCCATAACCCTCACCATTTGTTTCTGATGATGGATCATTAGACAAATGTTTTAAAGGCTTTTTCCCCTTCACATACCATTTCTCTTTTTCTCACTCTCCTCGAAACACCAAAGAATAAAAGCAGACATAGCAGTGGTTGTATTTTATCTGTTCAAGTTTGACAGAGATATTATAATCCATACGTAGACAAATGTTTGGGGTGCATTAAACCGAATGCATTAAACCAAAATGTACATAGACAAATGTTGAGGGTACTGAAGTCATCTTGGTAGGAAACAAAATGTGGAGGTTAATTTGCCAATGTATTAGGACTTTCCATACAGTAGATCTCGGACAATAATAAGTTTATGTTCATTTGCAGTTATGTGGGAGAACCACTCAATGGACAGATTGGACACCAATTTCTGGCAGCCCCTAAAAGTACAAGTCTTTACAAATTTCCACAAGTAAAAGTTGTAGTTGAAGCCTAAACTCTAAGAAAATAGGGCTCCAAAAGGGTTCTTCGGCTCTTGCCATAGGAGAACTATTTTTGGTTCCAGGTAGAACCCTCTGTGGAAAGAGTTCTTCATGGAACCCAAAAGGGTTCTACCTGGAACCAAAAGGATTCTACCTGGAATCAAAAAGGGTTCTTTAAAGGGTTCTCTTATGTGGACAACCGAAGAACCCTTTTAGGTTCTAGATAGCACCTTTTTTTCTAAGAGTGTGCCTAGCATTCTTGTGTACTTTCCTGTTTCACACATGCTTTTTCCTGTTTGAAATGGTATTTCTTATTTTCCTTAAAAACCCAGCTGTAGTGGTTTTAAAAGTCAGCAAAGTAAATGTTTAGACTGAATAATTCTTGAAACGTCCCTGTGCTGCAATGAACAATATGTATTTTTGTAACAAGAAGCACTTGTAGATATTTTCTTTAAAAATGAAATTGTATGTTGTATATTTAACAAACTTAAAATGCTGCTTAGAATAATCTATTCTATTTTTCAATGTCAATGTGCCTGATAAGCATTCCTAGAGAGATTAGAACTGTACATATGCAAGAGCTGCTCTATATGTGACATGATGACAAAAATACCAAAATACAGAACTCATTGAATTAACTTGGTGTCATTTCATAATTTTATTTGTATTTCTTTTTTATTTAACATTTATTTAACTAGGCAAGTCAGTTAAGAACACATTTTTATTGACAATGGTGGCCCAAACCCGAACGATGCTGGGCCAATTGTGCGCCGCCCTATGGGACTCCCAATCACGGCCGGTTGTGATACAGCCTGGAATCGAACCAGGGTCTGTAGTGACGCCTCTAGTACTGAGATGCAGTAGACCGCTGCACCACTCATCATTGACAAGTTACTTATTGTTATCTGTTACTTATTGTTACTTATTGTTAAAAAAATCATGTTTTGGTGTTTCAAAGATTTGGTTTCAAGACTTCTGTTCTTAAGAATAGGAATGGTCTGCATTTTGTGATTGTCATTGACTCCCTCTAAATCTCTTTCTTTCGTATAGAGGCATAGCTGATCTTTCTGATTCACTCCCGAATACAAGAACCCCAAACGGTATCCCAGTTCCTTTCAGTGCTATCTTTCAACCTGACAAAGAGTGACCTAAACCCTCTGCCTCATGGACAAGCATGGCCTTCTCAGTGCTCTACCCTGTATGATGAAGCCTTCAGACAGGTTCTCATACTTTCAACATGATTTCATCAGTGCTTTATCTGCCAAGGATAAGGTTTCTCCTATATTAAAACCAATCAACATCTTGAATACTTCTGCCTTGGCTTTTGGGAGGAGAAAACCCATTAAGAATGTGCTGAAGAAGTGCCAATGCTGTTTTGGAGTGGGGCGAGGAGAGGGGTATTTACTGTCCGCAACCACAGCTGTCCAGGCCAGCTTTTCTATTTGCTTGAAGAACCATGAACCTAAGTTTTAACCCCCAAACCTAACCCAAATTTTAACCCTGACACTAATTTGAACCTTATCCCTAAATCCCCTAGAAATAGCCTCTTTCCTTGCAGGGACTGACAAAATGCCCCTAGTTGGTACATTTTTTTGTTAGTTTACTATTCTTGGCGGGACTTCTGGTCCATACAAGTATAGTTAAACGTGTCCACACACACACACACACACACATACATACATTTGAATGATCCCCTGAGAGTGGTCAACACTGTTTGAATCCTGATCCGGTTGCTTTCCTTGGATTGGCCCAAAATATTGTCTCTGGATTTCCATTCAGCCCCTCAGCCAAACTGTCACATTTTCCACAGGCCCCCATTCTTTCTTCTCTGTCAAAAGACTTCCATAACTAAATGGCTGTGATTGTGGGGCCTGGAAAACAAAACATGGCTGACCTGAGTTAAATGTATTCTCCTTGGAGACAATAGAGAACTGCTGTAACCCAGCTTAGGTTCTGCAAGCTGTGGCATTCTTATCTGTGCTGATAGTAGCGTCAAAGCACCAGCTGGTTTTAAATTAAGATCAATGCATTTTTTTCAATTTTTTTCTCCCTCTGCAAGTAACTGGCTCCTCCACTGATTGGCTATAATTGGAGGAGTATTTACTCAGCTGCAAACATTTACATGTCAATGCCGAGTCCCCCTATGTTTTCACATTACAGGTCACATTTACTACTGGTGTTGTGCTTGCATACAGACACACACTATGGACAGTGTAAAAAAAGAAAAAAAGAAAACGGAGCCAATAGTTTAATCAGCGTTATTCTGTAAGTTGAATAGACTTCAAAATAGCATTATAGTCGATTCAACTTAAAATATTTTAAGGCAACCATCTGTAATACAATTTCTAGTTTGCTCAACACCATATTTTAATTTGCTCAAGATTGTTCTGTGTGTGAGGTGCACTTTTGAAAAAGCTTGTGGAGTAAAATTACAAATTCATGTTTGCTCAAAACCACTCCCATCATTATCATTTCCCAGCATGCTCTATTGCAGGTTGATTGTTTGGAATTCCTCATCACTTTGCAAGTCAGCAATATGTGACTTGCAGGCTCGATGTGGCCTGTAAACCAGGAGTTTCAGATTCCTGTGTAGGGTGTAACTAGGCACTCAAAGAAAGGTCTTATGATATACAGTTGAAGTCGGAAGTTTACATACACTTAGGTTGGAGTCATTAAAACTCGTATTTCAAACACTCCACAAATGTCTTGTTAACAAACTATAGTTTTACAAGTCAGTTAGGACATCTACTTTGTGCATGACACAAGTAATTTTTCAACAATTGTTTACAGACAGATTATTTCACTTATAATTTGCTGTATCACAATTCCAGTGGGTCAGAAGTTTACATACACTTATTTGACTGTGCCTTTATACAGCTTGGAAATTTACAGAAAATGATGTCATGGCTTCAGAACCTTCTGATAGGCTAATTGACATCATTTGAGTCAATTGGAGGTGTACCTGTGGATGTATTTCAAGGCCAACCTTCAAACTCAGTGCCTCTTTGCTTGACATCATGTGAAAATCAAATGAACGATGACCCCAAGCATACTTCCAAAGTTGTGGCAAAATGGCTTAAGGACAACAAAGTCAAGGTATTGGAGTGGCCATCACAAAGACCTGACCTCAAATCTCTAGAAAATGTGTGGGCAGAACTGAAAAAGCGTGTGCGAGCAAGGAGGCCTACAAACCTGACTCAGTTACACCAGCTCAGTCAGGAGGAATGGGCCAAAATTCACCCAACTTATTGTAGGAAGCTTGTTGAAGGCTACCCGAAACGTTTGGCCCAAGTTAAACAATTTAAAGGCAATGCTACCAAATACTAATTGAGTGTATGTAAATGTCTGACCCACTGGGAATGTGATGAAATAGATTAAAGCTGAAATAAATCATTCTCTCTACTATTATTCTGACATTTCAAATTCTTAAAATAAAGTGGTTGTCACAATTCCAAAAGTGGTGATTGAAGGAGTCAGGCGCAGAGAGCAGGGAGTTCAGAAGCAAGTGGATTTAATATTCCAAAAATAACAGCGAGACGGCTACGCCACACACACAAGGGCGCGTCAAGTCACAGTCCAAAACAAACAGGACTAAATCTAATCGGAACAGACACCACAAGAAATAACGAAACACCACAAACAGAAAAACAAGCCCGTACAAAAGTCGGCGGGCCAACTGGGTTTAAATAGCCCACAATAAACCTAAACACAAAACAGGTGCAACAAATCAGACAAAACTAAATGAAACAGAAAAGGGGATCGGTGGCAGCTAGTAGGCCGGAGACGACGACCGCCGAGCGCCGCCCGAACGGGAAGAGGCACCATCTTCGGCGGGATTCGTGACAGTGGTGATCCTAACTGATCTAAGACGGAATTTTTACTATGATTAAATGTCAGGAATTGTGAAAAAAAATGTATTTGGCTAAGGTGTATGTAAACTTCTGACTTCAACTGTATGTAATGTATTGTCATAAAGAGATTAATTTGGTGGCACACTGGGAAATATGCAAATAAGGTAGAATACATTCTCAAGTTCAATTGTATGTCGACTCAAACTAATTCTGAACAACTCAGTTTGAAAATGTATGTTGGTTCAGCAAATATGCCCAAATGTTGAGCGAACTAGAAATCCTATTGCGGCTAGTTGCCTTGATATTTTACTGTTGCTCAACATCTTTTTGTTATTTTTTTGGTTCTATTTTTTTTTTATACAGTGAATGTATGTTTTGCCAGGAGTAGTTGCAGGAGGAAGGACTTTGACAGCACTGTCTTATATTGCTATTAGAATCACTTCAAAACAACAATGATTGTCTGATAAAGGCATAACTTGTCACATTTGTCATAAGGAGTAGACCAAGATGCAGCGTGGTATATTTCCATCCTTTATTTTGGAATAGAAAACTTCAACGAACAAAACAAACAAACGAAACATGACGCTAGAATAATGCTCACAGGCAGCTATACATAGACATGGTCCCACAAAGCACAATGGGAAAATGGCTACCTAAATATGATCCCCAATCAGAGACAACGATAAACAGCTGCCTCTGATTGGGAAGCATACCAGGCCAACATAGAAATATAATTCACCTAGATAACCCACCCTTAAATCACACCCCGACCTAACCAACATAGAGAATAAAAGCTCTCTATGGTCAGGGCGTGACATTACTGCCAAAACGCGTCAGCCTGCCCGGCTGAAAATAAAACAATTTAATGAGGTGATGTATTTTTGTCATACATTGTTTTGGGGGGGGGGGGGGGGTGATGCCGTTTCCCAATGTTTCTTCAACTCGGGATTTCATTTGACTTCAAAACAACAGTCTGTGACTAATTCTTAAAAAAGAGCTTCAGTGCCACTAAACTTATACATTCCACTTAAAGCTGCACAATATACAGAAATCGCTCCGCCATTTCCTGGTTGCTAAAATTCTAATAGTTAGCCTAGTTTCAGTATATGTGACAAAACAAGGAAGTATAGTGTATTGTATTATCATCTGTTTAAAGCTGGTGTACAAAACTGAAAGTAAAAGATGCAAAAAGGAAACTTAAGAACGGGAACCATAGAAATAGCACACATAGAACAGATCTACAGCTTCTTAGACTTGCTTTCAATGAGAATGACAGATCCATAACTCACATTCTACGTGAATTTGGTCAGGTCATCCAAAAAGTTACATATTGCAGCTTTAACATGCTGTGGCGTAGGTGCTGAAAAACTGTGCTTATTTGTATGAGTAATCGTCATTGTATACACAGCAGTGGGTGATACTATACCAAAACATGCAGCAATTATATCTCTGAGAGAGGCTCTGTGATATTATTCAATTATTGCCTCAGGGTGAAAGACCCAAGCCCACTTCTGTCAGTGATCATAGCGCTAGCATTGAACAATTGCCTTTTTGTGACTACAGAATGGAGTTTCAGGGTTGCCAGCTAAAGGTTAGGACATTTGCAATTCTACAGGAGGACTTCGACAAACATACAGCATGCTACATGACCTGAGACATCACCAATGAGTATGCACACAGCCAGTTAGAAATATGAGATAAGAACGCAATCTTTGCTTCGTCTGACCATGACTATCTCTTTTGCCTAGATAGGTTGTCATGTGTAGCATGTCCTTCTGTCATCAATGGTATATTTCATCTGTGGAATCTGAAGCGAGGCCCCATGGTTACAAATCACACTCAACTGACCATACAGTGTAGGCCTATTCTTCAAGATCAGAACCCTTCATAGTTAGATCTCTGTTAATCATACACAACACGTTACTATTACACTGGCTTCTGATAAAAGATTCTTGCCTTTTTCCTAGATGTGATCTGAGGAATGATTTAAATGTTAGGTCATTCTGTTTCGGTTTCTTTATGAAGTCTCACTTCCATAAAATTTTCCCATGACCTGTGTAATCTTGTAAATCCAGCTTGTGCGTCTCTGTCCATGCCCACACAGAGAGTACAGGGGAGGTCAAATCCAGTGAGAATATGTGTAGTCTATATTGAGGCCATATTGTTTCATCATTAGCTACCTCATTAACTCTCAGTGCTGTTGAACAGTAAATGCTGCCAAGGCCCCACGATACAGCTGCCCCTTCTCTTCAATGGGTAATTAGTGATAGAACATATGAACTGTAATATTGTGTGGGAGCTGGACAATTGAGAAGTGTTTATGGTTCTAAGAAACTAATAACCACCAGACTGTGACGGAATAGACGATTGATTCTCAAACTTCTAAACAGAGCGTGGACGTGAGACAGGTGTCGTGTTATAACAGTCCTCTATCCAATTTCAAGTTGGAACCTTTGTTTTTGTGCCCAGCTTTCAGTTGAATTTTTTACCAGCGTTGGAGGTACAAAAGCAATCATAGAAATGCATATAAAGCTAACCCCAACCCATTCCCCCCATCAGTCCCCATCTACCCCCCTCCCAACATAAAAAATATTTTCACATAACCCTCCCCTTACAGTGTAGAATTTCTTGTACACCCTCCCCCTCGTAGAATTAACTCAAAATAATGTTTACAACCATAAATAACAATAACTGTAGCGACCCTGTGTTTATAAACATGGATATCGACTTTATCGACATATGTAATTACATAGATACAGACACATTACAGAGAAACAATCAAAAAAATGCTTGACATCCAGATGAGTATGAGGGGAGTTTAAGTACAATTTTTTAAGTACAATTTATACAAGCTTTTTTGGCTGGTCTGTAGCTTATTCTTTAGATGTTTGGGGCTGCTGGTGAACCATGATGTGCAGGCATAATCAAAGTGACACTGGACTAGCACACCTGCCAGAGTCATTAGGTGTCTATAGCTAGGTTTCCATCCAATTGGCTACAGATTTATATGCAAATATTCGAAAGTCTGCATAAAAACAATATGCGCATTTCAGAGTTTCTGTTGCCGGACAACGTGACCGGGAAGATTTTAATTGAAAGACTTTTGAGAAATTTACCGGACATCCATATACAGTTGAAGTCGGAATTTTACATACACTTAGGTTGGAGTCAATGAAACTTATTTTTCAACCACTCCACAAATGTCTTGTTAACAAACTATAGTTTTGGCATGTAGGTCAGGACATCTACTTTGTGCATGACACAAGTAATTTTTCCAACAATTGTTTACAGACAGATTATTTCACTTATAATTCACTGAATCACAATTCCAGTGTGTCAGAAGTTTACATACACTAAGTTGACTGTGCCTTTAAACAGCTTGGAAAATTCCAGGAAATGATGTCATGGCTTAAGAAGCTTCTGATAGAATAATTGACATAATTTGAGTCAATTGGAGGTGTACTTGTGGATGTATTTCAGGGCCTACCTTCAAACTCAGTGCCTCTTTGCTTGACATCATGGGAAAATCAAAAGAAATTGTAGACCTCCACAAGTCTGGTTCATCCTTGGGAGCAATTTCCAAACGCCTGAAGGTACCACGTTCATCTGTACAAACAATAGTATGCAAGTATAAACACCATGGGACCACGCAGCCATCATACCGCTCAGGAAGGAGACGCGTTCTGTCTCCTAGAGATGAACGTTCTTTGGTGCAAAAAGTGCAAATCAATCCCAGAACAACAGCAACGGACCTTGTGAAGATGCTGGAGGAAACAGGTACAAAAGTATCTATATCCACAGTAAAACTAGTCCTATATTGACATAACCTGAAAGGCCGCTCAGCAAGGAAGAAGCCACTGCTCCAAAACCTCCATAAAAAAGCCAGACTACGGTTTACAACTGCACATGGGGACAAAGATCGTACTTTTTGGAGAAATGTCCTCTGGTCTGATGAAACAAAAATAGAACTGTTTGGCCATAATGACCATCGTTATATTTGGAGGAAAAAGGGGGAGGCTTGCAAGCGAAGAACACCATCCCAACCGTGAGGCACTGGGATGGCAGCACCATGTTGTGGGGGTGCTTTGCTGCATGAGGGACTGGTGCACTTCACAAAATAGATGGCATCATGAGGTAGGAAAATTATGTGGATATATTGAAGCAACATCTCAAGACATCAGTCAGGAAGTTAAAGCTTGGTCGCAAATGGGTCTTCCAAATGGACAATGACCCCAAGCATACTTCCAAAGTTGTGGCAAAATGGCTTAAGGACAAGTATCGGAGTGGCCATCACAAAGTCCTGACCTCAATCCTATAGAAAATGTGTGGGCAGAACTGAAAAAGCATGTGCGAGCAAGGAGGCCTACAAACTTGACTCCATTACACCATCTCTGTCAGGAGGAATGAGCCAAAATGTACTCAACTTATTGTGGGAAGCTTGTGGAAGGCTACCCGAAACGTTTGACCCAAGTTAAAGAATTTAAAGGCAATGCTACCAATTACTAATTGAGTGTATGTAAACTTCTGACCCACTGGGAATGTGATGAATGAAATAAAGCTGAAATAAATAATTCTCTCTACTATTATTCTGACATTTCACATTCTTAAAATAAAGTGGTGATCCTAACTGACCTAAGACAGGGAATTTTTACTAGGATTAAATGTCAGGAATTGTGAACAACTGAGTTTAAATGTATTTCCGACTTCAGCTGTACATTCAGATCCGACCTGGCGCATCCAGCGCCATCAATAAACGAGGGATATTGGCCAAAGGAGTCACATTTACATGTCCTTAAAAACAGCCTTTAACCAATTACAAAAACACTGTTCCTTGTGTTTTGATGTGTAACATATGCAAAACTTTATAGACAATTTTTTAATTGGTTTTTAGTTTCCTAAAACAATAATTGTCCATCTCACGGTTCATCTGTCAGAGATTTCAGCACTAAATGCATCAGGGCATTACATGCATAGGCCTATAGGCTTAGGCGTCCACTGTATGATATTAATAATAATATATATATAAATGAAGAGAAGCTTAGGCCTAGAGTGTCACACCCTGATCTGTTTCACCTGTCTTTGTGATTGTCTCCACCCCCCTACAGGTGTCGCCCATCTTCCCCATTATCCCCTGTGTATTTATACCTGTGTTCTCTGTTTGTCTGTTGCCAGTTCGTTTTGTTTCATGAAACCTACCAGTGTTTTTCCCTCTGCGCCTGTCTCTCGATTGTTCCTGTTTCCTATTTTTTTCCGGTGTTGACCACTCTGCCTGCCCTGCCCTGACCTGCCGTCCTGTACCTTTGCCCCACCTTTCTGGATGACTGACCTTTGCCTGCCCTGACCCTGAGCCTGCCTGCCATCCTGTACCTTTGCCCCACGTATCTGGATTACCGACCTCTGCCTGCCCTTGACCTGATTTTTTCCTGCCCCTGTTCGATTAATAAACTGTTGTTACTTCGACGTTGTCAGCATCTGGGTCTGACCTGAAATGTGATAGTTCAAAATGGCCCTGACTGACCCAGCAGACTCGGACCAGCTGCGCAACGCCATCTCCTCCCAAGGAGCCACCATTGGTAGGCACAAGGAATTGCTGCATGGCTTTATGGAGGGGGTCCACACCTTGGCCGAACGCAATGACCGGGCATTGGACATCTTGCTGGAGCAATTCCACAGGTTTGCTGGGGGGCAGCCTACTACGACGGTAACCTCACAGCTCCTCAGTAACTCGGCTGTTGGCAGCGCCGCATCACTGGTCACTCCTCCTTCCCAGGAGCCCCGCTTACCTCCCCCAGAATGCTTCATTGGAGAGCCGGGCACCTGTCGGGCGTTTCTAGCTCAGTGTACACTCATCTTCAAGCTTCAACCCTCCTCCTTCTCCTCAGTCCGCTCTAAGATAGCTTACTTTATCACGCTGATGTCCGGGAGGGCGCTCCCCTGGGCTACAGCTGTATGGGAGCAACAGCCGGCCATATGCGTCAGTCTGGAGGAGTTCATGGGAGAGGTCAAGAAGGTGTTTGATGCCCTATTATCCAGAAGAGAGGCTGCACGGAAGCTACTCAAGCTTCGGCAGGACTCCCACAGTGTGGCAGACCATGCGGTGGATTTCCGCACGTTGGCAGCTGAGAGTGCCTGGAACCAGGAAGAGCTGTTTGACATGTTTTCCGCATGTAGTCTCGGATGCATTTCAACTCCTACTGATGGTTTTGTCACAACAAAATGTTGTGAACTGTAGGTATTGTGAATGTGCCAACTCTGCTATTGAGACATGCACTCCAGCAAACAGCTCACAGATACAGTGCAGGTATAGCCTACTACATGATGAGATTATTATGGACAAGTGTGAGATTATTTTTATTTGTCAAATGGCAGCCAAGCATCGATCATCATGTCACCAGAATAAGACCCATGATATTTATTGTAAGGAGCATCAAGCTCATCACTGTGCACTTTCACCACCCTTTGAAATTCACCATGACTTTTTTCATCTGTAGCCTAATAAACTGCATGCTTTCCCATGATGTCCTGAAATGTTTTATCTGACATGTAAGCTACTTTACTCGCATTAAAAGGTTGGATAGAAACCTGGTTAATGTCAAGCCATTTTGAGGATGCTGGAATGATATTTTGGATGAAGGTGCGTATGTCTACAGGAGACTTTTGAAGTAGCCTAATCAGATGAAAACATTGTGACTGGTTGTGTTTATGCCACATATAAAATGTAATACATTTTAAAAGTGAAATGATTAATATTTCGGCTATATTGAAGCGTTGGGTTTCTAGGTGCACAAGGAACAGTCACCCGGATTGGAGAGGAGGCAGAGCACATGTTAAGCTTTCCTGAATAAGTGGGCCTGCTGGAGCATATTTGGCTATATTATTATAGGAGGACTTGGAAGACTGATGATCTGCAACAGATTCAGTATCAGAAGTAAAAATACAGCCAGACTGGCCTGTTACTGTGCCTTTCTGGATCTTATAAACTGTCGAGTAGATCCACAACTGATCCAAAGGGAATGAACATTTCAAATCACAGGACTTTTGTGCCATTATTCAAATGACATGTTCACTGCAGCCGAGAGTAGAATTTTGTACTCACTTGAAAACAATAATGCAATTATTCATTGCATTGGGGTGTTGTAGGCTAGTCTAGGTAGGATAATTGTATTGTCCCTAAAGAAGATCAAAAGGGGAGCTTTTTAAGCTGTGTGTCTCATGTCTTCACTGTTCTTAAATGCGCAATGATGCACCTGGCCTCTCCGCTGCCTATCAGCTATTCCTATTTGTTTTTGTGGATTCATATTGAAAATTGATACCATTTTGAAGGCTTTTATGTATGATTGCTAGTTAGTCTATTGCAGATCTGGACAAACATTCCGCTTACCACTATTGTTGCTATGAACGGTGGATAGAGTGCAGGATAGGCAGTTAGACTATATTGACCTGAGGTATAGTAAAAATCAGTACACGGAAAAGCGTAGTGCACAAGGGAAGTACTAAAACACTGCATGCAAGCAGATGAGGAAATTTGGCTAGGATTGTCACGTTCTGACCATAGTTCTTGTGTGTTTTGCTTGTTTGAGTGTTGGTCAGGACGTGAGCTGGGTGGGCATTCTATGTTGTGTGTCTTGTTTGTCCGTTTCTATGTTTGGCCTAATATGGTTCTCAATCAGAGGCAGATGTTTTGTGTTGTCTCTGATTGGGAATCATATATAGGTGGCTTGTTTTGTGTTGGGGATTGTGGGTGGTTGTTTCCTGTCTTTGTGTTTTCGCTGCACCAGATAGGGCTGTATCGGTTTGCCACATTTATTATTTTGTAATTGTTAAGTGTTCACAGTTTCGTATTAAACATGTTGAGCACTGGCTACGCTGCGTGTTGGTCCGATCCTTGCTACACCTTCTCTTCACGTGAAGAGGAGGAAGGCTGCCGTTACAAGGATGGAAGAAATTATATAGTAAAACCTGCAAAAGAGTGAATGTAAGCCAGGGAGGAAACACACTACATTTCCCTGTACCCAATAAAAAAACACACAACCTGGGGCGGCAGGTAGCCTAGTGGTTAGACCGTTGGGCCAGTAACCGAAAGGTTGCTGGATCGAATCATCAATCAATCAACTTACTGGCTTTCTTGATGTCTATAGTATTCTCTCTGGTATGCATTCTGGTTTCCGCTCAGGTTATGGATGTGTCACTGCAACCTTAAAGGTCCTCAATGATGTCCCCATTGCCCTTGATTCTAAGCAATATTGTGCTGCTATTTTTTGTTGACTTGGCCAAAGCTTTTGATACGGTAGACCATTCCATTCTTGTGGGCCGGCTAAGGAGTATTGGTCTCTCTGAGGGGTCTTTGGCCTGGTTTGCTAACTACCTCAAAGAGTGCAGTGTTTAAAGTCAGACAATCTGCTGTTTCAGCCACTGCCTGTCACCAAGAGAGTACTCCAAGGCTCGATCCTAGGCCCCATGTTCTTCTCAATTTACATCAACAACATAGCTCAGGCAGTACGAAGCTCTCTCATCCACTTATATATTTTAAAGTTTGGTACGGAGAGTCCTCCTACGTCTTTCCCTCTTTGTAAATTTTATCTGGGATAGTTTACATTTTTACATTTGACATTTTAGTCATTTAACAGACGCTCTTATCCAGAGTGACTTACAGTAGTGAGTGCATACATTTTACCTTACCATATACTTTTTGAAACCATATTATGATTTTTCCCCCCCAATAGCCAGAAGGGGGAGCCATGGGAAGCATTGAACTACAGAAATTCAGCTGTTGCACTATACAGTATTTATTTTGACAATTGATATTCTGCCAGTTAAAGCAACTGGGGTATTATTCCATCTACTGAGGTTGGATTGAATTGATTTGAGCGTTCTATAAATGTTTCTAGAAATGGTTTTATCTAAGGAAGGAAATATATCTACTCCTAAATATTTAAAGTGGGGAATGATTAGGATTCCATAAGTAGTGGATTCCTCTATCGGGGTCTTGAGAGAGAATAGGGCTGATTTGGTTAGATACATTTTATAACTTGAGATGAAGCTGATTTTATCTATGATCTTCAATGCATTTGGGAGCGATTGAGATACATTGTCTGGATATAGTCAAATATCATCTGCATATAATGAGATTAAGTGATCTGCAGATTTGAGGGAAATGGGTGTTATTTCCGTTGATTGACAAATTGCCTGGTCCAGGGATTCAATGGATAAAAAGAATAGCATTGGTGATTTGCCTTCATTCATGTTGAGAGAAGAGGAGTTCTTTATTCTTTTAGAAAGGACTTAGTCTGGCTTGGTGTGGATTTATAATCAAAGGTTTCAGATTCAGTAGTTGCTATATCAGCTAATTGATCATTAATGCTTAGCTTACTGTCCAGTAAATGACTGGGACGATTACCATAGAACACAGGTGTCAAACTCATTCCACGGGGGCCGAGTGTCTGCGGGTTTTCGCTCCTCCCTTGTACTTGATTGATGAATTAACATCACTAATTAGTTAGGAACTCCCCACACCTGGTTGTCTAGGGCTTTATTGAAAGGAAAAACCAAAAACCTGCGGACACTAGGCCCTCCGTGGAATGAGTTTGACACCCCTGCCATAGAAGTAGTGGTTGAGTCTAACTAGATGGATGGCAAATTCTGCTCTCTGTCTTATCAATAAATTAAGTGCTGTCTTGACCTTGGAAAGCGAAATAGCTACCTGGTCTGAAAATAGTGTTTGTTGAGAATGCTTAACACAGCTAAGAACATTTCCAAATCTGATATCTTCTTTAATTGTGACTGATTCAACCCAGATGCAAATGCAGTTGCATTATTTTTAATAAAACCTTTGGTGGCATGCCATAGAATCCGGGGGTGATCGACTGAATTCTTATTGATCATTATGAATTTAGTTAAGATTCAAATTGATCACAGAATGTAGGATTTTGTAGTAATGAGACGCTGAAATGCCATCTTGTGGCCCTTTTAGGAAATTCTGAAATTTTAAGTTGGCAGTAGAAAGCATGGTGGTCAGATAGGCTCATATGTCGAATTTCTATTTTCTTGATTTAAGAAAATAGCGGTGTAGATAATAGTATGAAATCGATTTGTGAGAATAATTTACAGTGCATTCGGAAAGTATGCAGACCCCTTGACATTTTCCACATTTTGTTACATTACAGCCTTATTCTAAAACTGATTAAATCGTTTTTTCCCCCTCATCAATCTACACACAATACCCCATAATGGCAAAGCAAAAACAGGTTTTGAGAAATATCACATTAACATATAGTGGGGAGAACAAGTATTTGATACACTGCCGATTTTGCAGGTTTTCCTACTTACAAAGCATGTAGAGGTCTGTAATTTTTATTATAGGTACACTACAACTGTGAGAGTCGGAATCTAAAACAAAAATCCAGAAAATCACATTGTATGATTTTTAAGTAATTAATTTGCATTTTATTGCATGACATAAGTATTTGATACATCAGAGAAGCAGAACTTAATATTTGGTACAGAAACCTTTGTTTGCAATTACAGAGATCATATGTTTCCTGTAGTTCTTGACCAGGTTTGCACACACTGCAGCAGGGATTTTGGCCCACTCCTCCATACAGACCTTCTCCAGATCCTTCAGGTTTCGGGGCTGTCGCTGGGCAATACGGACTTTCAGCTCCCTCCAAAGATTTTCTATTGGGTTCAGGTCTGGAGACTGGCTAGGCCACTCCAGGACCCTGAGATGCTTCTTACGGAGCCACTCCTTAGTTGCCCTGGCTGTGTGTTTCGGGTCGTTGTCATGCTGGAAGACCCAGCCACGACCCATCTTCAATGCTCTTACTGAGGGAAGGAGGTTGTTGGCCAAGATCTCGCGATACATGGCCCCATCCATCCTCCCCTCAATACGGTGCAGTCGTCCTGTCCCCTTTGCAGAAAAGCATCCCCAAAGAATGATGTTTCCACCTCCATGCTTCACGGTTGGGATGGTGTTCTTGGGGTTGTACTCATCCTTCTTCTTCCTCCAAACACGGCGAGTGGAGTTTAGACCAAAAAGCTCTATTTTTGTCTCATCAGACCACATGACCTTCTCCCATTCCTCCTCTGGATCATCCAGATGGTCATTGGCAAACTTCAGACGGGCCTGGACATGCGCTGGCTTGAGCAGGGGGACCTTGCGTGCGCTGCAGGATTTTAATCCATGACGGCGTAGTGTGTTACTAATGGTTTTCTTTGAGACTGTGGTCCCAGCTCTCTTCAGGTCATTGACCAGGTCCTGCCGTGTAGTTCTGGGCTGATCCCTCACCTTCCTCATGATCATTGATGCCCCACGAGGTGAGATCTTGCATGGAGCCCCAGACCGAGGGTGATTGACCGTCATCTTGAACTTCTTCCATTTTCTAATAATTGCGCCAACAGTTGTTGCCTTCTCACCAAGCTGCTTGCCTATTGTCCTGTAGCCCATCCCAGCTTTGTGCAGGTCTACAATTTTATCCCTGATGTCCTTACACAGCTCTCTGGTCTTGGCCATTGTGGAGAGGTTGGAGTCTGTTTGATTGAGTGTGTGGACAGGTGTCTTTTATACAGGTAACGAGTTCAAACAGGTGCAGTTAATACAGGTAATGAGTGGAGAACAGGATAACTTCTTAAAGAAAAACTAACATGTCTGTGAGAGCCGGAATTCTTACTGGTTGGTAGGTGATCAAATACTTATGTCATGCAATAAAATGCAAATTAATTACTTAAAAATCATATAATGTGATTTTCTGGATTTTTGTTGAAGTGTACCTATGATAAAAATTACAGACCTCTACATGCTTTGTAAGTAGGAAAACCTGCAAAATCGGCAGTGTTTCAAATACTTGTTCTTTTGGAGCAGTTGTGTTTCTTGAAGCATTGCTATATCAACATGGTTTCTTGATAGGATATCAAGACAGCTGGAACATTCAATAGGATGAGAGAGAATAGCTAGCGTTGCCATTGTTAAAAAAAACAACACCTATTGGTCGTTCCCCACGCAGAACCCCCCCCCCCCCCCCCCCTAGCACCCTCACCTTTCAGCAGGACAATTGCTGAAAACACAAGGCCAAATATAAATAGGAGTTCCTTACCAAGACGACATTTAATGTTCCTGAGTGGCATAGTTACAGTTTTGATGTCACATCCTGACCATAGAGAGCCTTTATTTTCTATGGTGGAGTAGGTCAGGGCGTGACTGGGGGGTGTTCTAGTTTATTATTTATATGTGGGGTTCTAGGATTCATTTTCTATGTTGGTGATTTTGTATGATTCCCAATTAGAGGCAGCTGGTAATTGTTGTCTCTAATTGGGGATCATATTTAAGTAGTGTTTGTTCCCACCTGTGTTTGTTGGATATTGAATTTTGTGTTTCGAGTTTGTGCACGTAGCATCTCGTTAGTCACGGTTCGTTGTTTATTGTTTTGCTTGCTAAGTTTCACTTTTTTAATAAATATGTGGAACTCTACATCCGCTGCGCCTTGGTCCGTCTCTACACACGACCGTGACATTTGACTTAAATTGGCAAGACTTGAAAGTGGCCGTCTAGTAACGATCAACAACCAACTTGACAGAGCTTGAAGAATTTTTAAAATAATAATGTGCAAATATTCTACAATACAGGTGTGCTAAGCTCTTAGAAACTTACCCAGAAAGTCTCACAGCTGTAATTGCTGCCAAAGGTGATTGTAACATGTATTGACTCAGGGGTGTGAATACTTATGTAAATTAGATATTTCTGTATTTAATTTTCAATACACAAAAAAAGGAATTGTGTGATAGCCAATATGGGACTGTTCATCTATCCTAAACAGTTTAGCCCATAGGGATCCAATGTGCTGTTCTGGGATGAGTGCAGGGTGAGAAGTCTGTGGATGAATAGTGCAGAGTGCATAGTGTGTGGATGAATAGTGCAGAGTGCATAGTGTGTGGATGAATAGTGCAGAGTGCATAGTGTGTGGATGAATAATGTAGAGTGCATAGTCTGTGGATGAATAGTGCAGAGTGCATAGTCTGTGGATGAATAGTGCAGAGTGCATAGTGTGTGGATGAATAGTGTAGAGTGCGAAGTCCATGGATGAGAGGATCATCGTGGACCAGGTGGCCGGTTGGTTGGGACCACAGCACGAGGGAAGAAGCTGTTCAGGTGGCTGGAGGTTTTGGTTGTGATTGACCTGAACCGTTTGCCAGAGGGGAGTCTTTGGAAGAGGGGCTGGAAGGGGTCAGCGATGATCTTTCCTGCACGCTTCCTTGCCCTGGTGTTGTGCAGGACATTGGCTGCTACCTGCCCTCCATCAATGACCCTCTCAGCAGACCGGAAAATCTTTTGCAGTGTTGGACTCGATGATGGTCGTTCAGAACGGAATCCATACACACAGCATTCAAAGGAGGACAAAACACCATTCATTCACCAAACATTGTACTGAGGAAAACCTATTTGTTTTATAGTAATTGTCTGATTGGGAACTAGTATTGTCTATCAATTACAGAATCTCAAATTATTTCAATTTGACATTGATTACAGTCAGTAATACAGGACTCAAATCGCATAGGGAGTCTCATCAGATCAGATGTTATCAGCAAGCCAAGGCCATCTGTAGAAAGAGGAGTCTCATGAAATCAGATGTTATCAGCAAGCCAGAGCCATCTGTGGAAAGAGCACAAGTAGAACAAAGATATAAGTGCAAACAGAATAAATGTATCATTCAACATCAATCAAATGTATTTATAAAGCCCTTTTTACATCAGCCGATGTCACAAAGTGCTGTACAGAAACCCAGCCTAAAACCCGAAACAGTAAGCAATGCAGATATAGAAGCACGGTGGCTAGGAAAAACTCCATAGAAAGGCTGGAACCTAGGAAGAAACTTAGAGGCTCTGAGGGGTGGCCAGTCCTCTTCTGGCTGTGCCGGGTGGAGATTATAACAGAACATGGCCAAGATGTTCAAACGTTCAGATGACCAGCAGGGTCAGATAATAATAATCACAGTGGTTGTCGAGGGTGCAACAGGTCAGCACCTCAGGAGTAAATGTCAGTTGGCTTTTCATAGCCGATCAGAGAGAGTCCAAAACAGCAGGTCCGGGACAAGGTAGCACGTCCAGTGAACAGGTCATGGTTCCATAGCCGCAGGCAGAACAGTTGAAACTGGAGCAGCAGCATGACCAGGTAGGCTGGGGACAGCAAAGAGTCATCAGGCCAGGTAGTCCTGAGGCATGGTCCTAGGGCTCAGGTCCTCCGAGAGAAAGAAAAAAAGAAAGATAGAAAAAGAGAGAGAGAATTAGAGGGAGCATACTTAAATTCACACATCCTTCTCAAAACCCATTGGAGGAGGTCTGAGGCAAGGAACCTTGTGTCGTCTCCTCCAATGGGGTTTTAGGAGGAGCGATGGTCAGTCCTTGCATCCATATACCACGTTTCAGGTATGACCCAGATGCAGACAGTGTCAAAGAAACAAAAATGTATTTCTAATACAGGGGCAGCCAAACGACAGGTCAAAGGCAGGCAGGGGTCAGTCATCTAGAGAGGGTGCAAGGTATAGAACGGCAGGCAGGCTCAAGGCAGGCAGAACGGTCAAAACTGGGAAGGACTAGAAAACAGGAGCAAGAAACAGACATGAGCGGGGGAACGTACGCTGGTAGGTTTCACAAACAAAACGACCTGGCAACAGACAAACAGAGAACACAGGTATAAATACCAAGGGGATAATAAGGAAGATGGACGACACCTGGAGAGGTGGTGGAGACAAGCACAAAGACAGGTGACAGATCAGGGTGTGACACCATAGCTCTGTCTATGAATTTGAGAGTGATTACATTTCTCCAGACACATCCCTCAGCTTTTTACCGAAACGGGCAGGGAGCACGCTTTGTTATTGTTTCAACTGTTTTGTTTTATGTATTTCAAAAGAAATACATAAATGAGCATACAAGTATGTTTAAGTATACATGACTGTTGGGAGTGTGGTGCCATACCTTTAGCTCCCAGGTGCAACAGAGCTGACACACTAAAGATGAAGTTGCAGCAGATGTCTTGACCACCCTCTGGCTGTTCTCTAGACCAGTGGTTCCCAAACTGTACCCCCCCCCCCCCCCCCCCCCCCAAAAAAAAAGAAAATAAAGGATCTCAGTCCGGCTTTAAACTTACTCTTTAAAGTTGTAATAGTAGAATGCACAAGGTGCAATTTCAAAATTGGGTAGTGCATCATCAGTTCCTCTTATCATGTTAGTCATTGCATACCTTAGAGAGCTATTTATAACTTGTCAGAAGTGTCCAGATCAACTAGCCCATGTCAGCAAAAAAAATATGTTTAAGTTTTTTTAGCCCATAGATATCATTGTAATTTCATAGTCATTCAAATATCACATACATACACATTAGACATGGCAAAATGTATAGAATTGCAAGAAAATGAGCTTTAAAACTGCAAAATGTTATTTGCACTCCATGACAAAATGTGTAGAATTGCAGGAAATAAGCTTTAAACCTGCAACATTCTCTCCAACAACAAAAAGGGTGTGAACAGTTTGTGTCATGAACAGTGCTTGTGTCCATAGAAATAGAAGTGGGAGCGGGATGTTCCCCAATGCTGGAAGGGCGGCCCCAAGTGACAAAGTTTGGGAACCCCCTGCTCTAGTCAACAGTAGCACTGGAAGGAGTCCCAGTCGCCGGAAGGTGTCCTGGGTGCCGGAAAGTGACCCTGGCGCAGAACCAGATCTCTAGGTTATTACAGTGGGGCATCAGCATAATCTATAGAGAGGGCAGAACAATAGAGGAGATGGAATTAGATTTAGTATGGAGTCAACGTCTCAACTTAAAATCCTTGTACAATAAAAAAGTTCAAAAGGTCAATAAAAGTATGACACTGGAGTTTGAGGAAGGTGGAGCGATACAAATGCGCTGAGTTTTGTAAGGCATAAGATGAGTTGGTGACTCACTGGTCCAAACGTGGCGTCCTCTGCCTCTTTGGTGTACTGGTCCAGGCCGATGCAGTAGAAGCCTTACTACCTGGTCAAATAGTGTTCTCTCTACACACACTGACCTGTCTTCTGAGAACAACTGGAGTGAGAGAGAGGGAAATAAGATAGTCAGGAAATGTCACAGACAGAGTTCAATTGTTTTAACATCTTCATTTTGCAGTCCATTTTAAGACTGCTGTGGCTGTATCAAAAGAGGCAACTATGGATAATCATTTAGCCACATAAGTTAACACACGCAATATGAGACTGGACTGAGTCGAGCTGTAGGGCAATTCCACGGTCACAGAGTGATGCTGAGAAAGTGATGTCAAACAAAAACCAATGACTTCAAAGTGAAAGAAACCATACAACTATATGCATAAGGACTACTTTTAACAATTTGCAATCATTGGTTTGTTTGACATACATTTTAAAGTAAAAAATCTGAGTATCAGCATCAATTTGTTACAGTGGAATTGCCCTGTACCAATACACGCCACTTGTCAATCAGCATGGCTCAGTATTGAACAGCCTTCTGTCATCTAATGCCCAACCCATCTTACCTACTGTCATGTCTACTCCCGCACCTCCCCTCCGGTGTTCGACCTCGCCGGTTTACTTACCACAGGTCCTGGGAACCATCATTACGCGCACCTGGCTTTCATCATTACGCGGACCTGCGCTTCATCATTAAGCACACCTGGACTCCATTACCTCACTCATTACCTCCCCCTTATCCGGTACTTCCCAACTCGGGATCTACGAGAGCAGAGGGACGGTCACGTGATCTTCCACCAGGAGTATCTCCTCCATCACTTTCTGCCAAACTCGTTTGGGTGTCGATTGCACTAGTTGACTGTCCCTAATGTACTGTTTCTACAGCATTAGTGGATTCCGGTGCTGCGGGGAACTTTATTGACCAGACCCTTGCCTCCTCTCTCAACATCACCTCATACCCGCTCTCCTCTCCTTTCCCAGTTCAAGCCTTAATAATCGGCCATTAGGTTCCGGGACCATCACACACATAACCAAACCCTTCTCCCTCACTGTGGAGTCCATCCATCAGGAGAACATTCCCTTCTTCATCACCAGTGCACCAGCTCACATGTTCATCCTCGGTCTCCCTTGGCTTCAATGCCACAAACTCACCATCTCATGGTCGAGGATGAAAATCACAGATTCGGGTACCAAGGTTATGGCTAGTCCCAACCACCATAAAGGGGTTACAACGGTTTTTGGGGTTTGACAACTTCTACCACTGTTTCGTCAGGAACTTCCGCTCCATCGTTGCTCGAAATTATATTAAACTTACCACTTGCTTCTCGACTCCAGCCGTCTACGTTACACCTACACTACTCATATTGTTTAGCAGTAGCTAGGTTTCCAACCAATTGGTGACAGATTTTCATGCAAATATTCTACAGATGAATGTGGTACCTTCAGGCGTTTGTAAATTGCATCCACAGGTTCACCTCCAATTGACTCAAATGATGTCAATTAGCCTACCAGAAGCTTCGAAAGCCATGACATAATTTTCTGGAATTTTCCAAGCTGTTTAAACTGTGCAACTGGGTCCTGAACTTTCTGAAGGGCCGCCCCCAGGTGGTGAAGGTAGGAAACAACATCAGCACCCCGCTGATCCTCAACACTGGGGAAGGTTGACAGCAATCCAAACTTCTCTCCCACATTTTCCAATGTGGAAAATCTTTCCTGAAGGGCTCAACAACAATATTGAAAAATGTCTCCTCCAGCTTCTTCAGGGCATCACTCAAAGGCTCATCAAATGATTCGTATGAAAAGTGCTGCTTTGTAGAACTCAGCCTTCTTTGTTGTAGAACGGCCTCTGCATTCATACCCTCGCAAATATCCTTGGCTGACGTTTGTGCAGTCATAAAGCCTGTTGCCATGTAGTTGCTGAGAACTCTCTGTCTTTCTGAGAAGACTGACTGCAACATCCACATGCATACTGGGAGACGGCATCAGCTTGCTCACATGTTGGATCTGGCTTAAGATGTCATACCACACCACTGTACAGATGCTGAAGCGGTATGATCCCACCTCCTCTGACAAGGACTGGGCCTCAATCTTTATCACTGGGTCTTTGGTTTGATCCCTCACCTCAGTCAGTTCCTCTCTAGCCGCTGCTGCCTGATACCTCAGTGGCTCGACACTTAACTTTACTCTCCCACCTTGTCTCAGTCCACATCTTCAAAGTGATGTCCACATGTTTTTTCAGGGAGGCCCATCAGTGTGTGGAGGCTGGGAACAAGGTGTACAGCTTGTATAAGATGCCAAAGTAACCTGTGGCATCGACATAACTTTTAGCAGCATCAGCCACAACCAGGTTCAATGTGGGAGCCCCACATGGCACAAATAGAGCTCTTGGATTTATTTCTAGGAGTCTGGCTTGGATACCTTTGTTTTTTCCTCTCATGTTGGCCCCATTATCATAAGACTGTCCTCTGCAGTACTCAAAATACTTTTTGAGAATCAGTGATGCCAAATGTTGGCCCGTAGACTCTTCTCCCTCCAATAAATTGAATGATAGAGAATAGTTTTGCCAGCTTGATGTCACTCACCTTTATTAAAATGACCTTGCTGCTCAACAAATCATTGAGTTCATTCTGTATTTGGTGGCCAAGGTAGCTGGTGATGTGATGTCAGTCCTGAGTTTGCTAAATTGATTTTCTTACTAGAAAAGAGTTTGCAGTAGAAGCAGAAGAGGCTGTTGTTTCTTTCAGAATACACCAACCAACTTCTAGGGATTTTTTCACCACTCAACAAGGTCTTCCTGAAATACTGGTGGTGGCATCTTCTTACATTACTCTCATTCCTTGGGAAAACAACGTTAGGTGGTACCTCACTTGGTCCTCTGCAAACTAGTTGTGTCCGAATTCTGTTAGTCAGAACTGAAGGCCAGTCAGCAGGGTCTGTAGACAGTGGTTCATCCTCAGCTGCAGGATTTGGTGGGGATGCTGCTACAGGCATTTCTAATGGAGAGCACACAGGCATTAGTTTACACACGTTATTCACAGCATTTATAGTGGTGGAACATCCCACAAACATACCCAGTAATACTAAAATCATCATTGTTACCTACAATATGGAAACTTAAAACTTTACAAAAGGGAAACAATTTATTTTGTTTATGTTATGCAGGGATGCACACATAAACACGTGTGTGTACCCACACAAATGTGTGCATGCGCACTAACACACCTGAGGAATCCTGCTGGGGAGAAGTGGAAGCAAATGGGTCTTCATCCTCATCCTCAGGCTCAGACAACATTTCTGAAGAGGCCTGTGTGGCTGAGGAGGTGGATGGCTCCTCATCCTGGCCAGTGCCAGAGGGTGCTCCAAAATATTTCAGAAGTGCCCCTGAAATTGCATTGAAATACAGTATATGAGTCTGACACCCTAAATACATTTGTTGCACAATTAAATATACATGTCATTATGCTGAATTTATCAAACTTTCAAGAATAGGAACCAAATTAACCATGCAACCTCCTTGGCGATTTCTAGGCATAAGACGTAGAAATAGATGTCTTTTAAGTTAGCTTACAGCATTGTAAATTCCCCTTACTGAGTTCAGGACCTAGTCAATACAATCACAGAAAACCTTTATGATGTCACCTCAATGAAAGTTAACCAAATCAATAATGTGCTAGTTAGGTTGTAATCATTTTGCTGCAGGCTACACACATTATCATGATGAAACTGTGTGAAATTATATCCAATGTTATGTAAGCAATGTTATGTAAGCAACATAGCAACATAGGCTAACAAACATATGTCTTATACTAGCCTATTTCATTACATGCATAACATTATATTCATAAAGAGATGACATAGCTGCATACCTTTATCTTTGCCCGTTTCTCCTCTTCTTCTTTCCTTTTTTTCCTAAACTGGGCATCTGATGGCTAAGACCTTTTCTTATCCATTTGTGTTGATTTGGCACTCGAGCATCAATACATTACCCATCCCCCAACACTGTCAACCAAGAGTCAAGACTAAACCAATTCACCTTGGTGGTGTGCAGACTGGTTTTAAACTCAGCAAAAAAAGAAACGTCCTCTCACTGTCAACTGCGTTTATTTAAAGCAAACTTAACATGTGTAAATATTTGTATGAACATAACAAGATTTAACAACTGAGACATAAACTGACATGTTCCACAGACATGTGACAAACAGAAATGGAATAATGTGTCCCTGAACAAAGGGGGAGTCAAAATCAAAAGTAACAGTCAGTATCTGGTGTGGCCACCAGCTGCATTAAGTACTGCAGGGCATCTCCTCCTCATGGACTGCACCAGATTTGCCAGTTCTTGCTGTGAGATGTTATCCCACTCTTCCACCAATGCACCTGCAAGTTCCCGGACATTTCTGGGGGGAATGGCCCTAGCCCTCACCCTCTGATTCAACAGGTCCCAGACATGCTCAATGGGATTGAGATCCGGGCTCTTTGCTAGCCATGGCAGAACACTGTCTTGCAGGAAATCACGCACAGAACGAGCAGTATGGCTGGTGGCATTGTCATGCTGGAGGGTCATGTCAGGATGAGCCTGCAGGAAGGGTACCATGTGAGGGAGGAGAATGTCTTCCCTATAACGCACAGCATTGAGATTGCCAACAATGACAACAAGCTCAGTCCAATGATGCTATAACACACCGCCCTTGACCATGACGGACCCTCCACCTCCAAATCGATCCCGCTCCAGAGTACAGGCCTCGGTGTAACGCTCATTCCTTCGTCGATAAACGCGAATCTGACCATCACCCCTGGTGAGACAAAACTGTGACTCGTCACTGAAGAGCACTTTTTGCCAGTCCTGTCTGGTCCAGCAAAGGTGGGGTTGTGCCCATTTGTGCATTGTTGCCGGTGATGTCTGGTGAGGACCTGCCTTACAACAGGCCTACAAGCCCTCAGTCCAGCCTCTCTCAGCCTATTGCGGACAGTCTGAGCACTGATGGAGGGATTGTGCGTTCCTGGTGTAACTTGGGCAGTTGTTGTTGCCATCCGGTACCTATCCCGCAGGTGTGATGTTCGGATCCTGTACAGGTGTTGTTACATGTGGTCTGCCACTGCAAGGACGATCAGCTGTCCATCCTGTCTCCCTGTAGCGCTGTCTTAGGCATCTCACAGTATGGACATTGCAATTTATTGCCCTGGCCACATCTGCAGTCCTCATGCCTCCTTGCAGCATGCCTAAGGCACGTTCACGCAGATGAGCAGGGACCCTGGGCATCTTTCTTTTGGTATTTTTCAGAGTCAGTAGAAAGGCTTCCTAAGTTTTCATAACTGTGACCTTAATTGCCTACCGTCTGTAAGCTGTTAGTGTCTTAACGACCATTCCTCAGATGCATGTTCATTAATTGTTTATGGTTCATTGAACAAGCATGGGAAACAGTGTTAAAACCCTTTACAATGAAGATCTGTGAAGTTATTTGGATTTTTACAAATTATCTTTGAAAGACAGGGTCCTGAAAAAGGGACGTTTCTTTTTTGCTGAGTATATATATTCACAGTATTATGAATGAATTGGGGTTTATTTGGTAGCATTTCATAGTGTGACTGATTTTACTAATTGCATTACTACTGTACAAAGTAGAGGTGCGCTATTTGATAGATTCCCCCGCTCCCCCTACCTTGGGCTTCCAGTGGGGAGACCTGAGGTCAACCTACGCCCTCCCCTCTCCCCATCTCGTACTTCTGAGTGGGAGACCTTCCCAGGCAGTAGCCTGCCTAGCTCACAAACTAGAATCAGGGCGCCCACTCCGACAAGGTTAATTTACCCACAGTCCCACACGGTGACATGATATCACTGACGTGACGTGCAAATGAGAGATAGAAAACCGATCGCGCAAATGTACCATTCCAAATTTTTGGGTGCGAGCGCCCCGTGCCGACCCCGGCAAGATGCCGCCCTGGTAGGCTGCCCATGTCGTCCATACCTAAATCTGCCACTGCTTCCAGGGTATGAGTGGTGATAAATCTTGACTGTCTGTTGTAGATCATGATGTAGCTTATGATACCTAGCATTGCTTGATTGACGGCAGGGCAATGCAATGCCTATCCCCACACAGTACTGACGACATTGTGATTTTACTTTTTTCAAACATAATGCAGGGGTCATCATTTGTCCTTCACTTTGATGCGCTGGGCTGTAATATTGGTGGGAAGTCGTAGTAAAATCCATTATAGGATTAAAAAAAGGTGCTTGTGACCTTTTCAGTCTTCATACTAGTGTCACTAACAGGATTGAGGCCAGTCTGCAAAACTTTGCCACAATCAGCCTTTGTTCAAGAACAAGGTAGAAAAACGGAAAGGGCATAAATGAAGGCATTGGGTCCGGGCCATACTACTGGCCAAAGACTTCTGTTCTGCCTCCCTTTCAGCTGCTCTCAGCAGTGTGAGAGCCAGCCAAGTAAAATAAAAGCTTTGTGCCTGGGCTCTCACACACACACACATTCACACAAACACACAGTACCAGTCAAAAGGTGCTTGGGAAGGTCTTCCACGCACACACTCACACACACACACACACACACACACACACACACACACACACACACACACACACACACACACACACACACACACACACACACACACACACACACACTCTCAGTCAGCACCGCTCGGTCACAGAATGTCATTTCTTTGAAAGCCGTCCACGTTCAGCCATGACAACGCTCACTGTTCGGGAATAGCTCCCTAAATGAAGCTCCCAAAATGTAGCCTAATATAGATGGGTTGGACCAACTATACTGCAGCCTATGTCTGGCAGACCTGGTAAAACACACCAAAGGCATAACCGCCACCAGAGAGGATGCTAGCCTGTGAGGCTAACAAAGTCCTTAACACTGATGGCGCATGAGTGACACTGTAACTATTGTGTCATGTTAACGGTATGTGACACTAGATGTGGCGAAACAGGTGCACCGCTGGAGAAGGTGATTTGGGTCAGTTGTGAGCCATGCACAGGTTCAGTAGTTCACAGATATGACCGCCACCAGAGAGGATGCTAGCCTATGAAGCTGACAAGGTCCTTCCCATTATTAACACTGATGGCGCGTGAGTGACACTGTGACTAGATGTCCGAGATTCCCAGGTTTTCTAGCTTTAAGTAATGGATACAGTAGTGCAGACAACTATTACAGGCTGGCTGGCTAAAGCTAGAACATATTGATCAAATGTAACAGAAGTCCAGTAGTTAGAGTGGTAGCTCTGTTAGGGAAACTACAGAGTACAGCGCTGAGTAAAAAACAAACAGACAAATATGTGGAAGCACAGTGCTGCCAGGTACAGGACGAGATATTACCACACACCTCTTGGAGACGATGACAATGATTCATACATCATGTGGTGTTCCACAGCCGTTGCTAAGCATCAAGGATGTGAGTGTGGACAGGAGGCAGAACAGAAAGGTCATCAAACCAAGCTGAAGAAGGGATCCCTTTCAATGACTTTCTGGTATCCCTATAATAACTAATCATAGACAGCTAACCTATCAGAGTGGAACTTGATATGTCACCATGTCCAGCTAATGTACTGTTTTACAGTATCTAAAGTGCCTTCAGAAAGTAGTCATACCCCTTGACTTATTCCACATTTAGTTGCGTTACAGCCTGAATTCAAAATTGATTAAATATATTTATTTATCATCTACACATAATACCCTATAATGACAAAGTGAAAACATGTTTTTAGAAAGGTGTGCACATTTATTGAAATACAGAAATATCTAATTGTATAAGTATTCACAACCCTAAGTCAATACTTTGTAGAAGCACCTTTGGAATCAATTACTGCTGTGAGTCTTTCTGGGTAAGTCTTTAAGAGCTTTCCACACCTGGATTGTGCAACATTTGCCCATTATTCTTTAAAAAAAAAATCAAGCTCTGTTGTTAGACAACCATTTTCAGGTCTTGCCATAGATTTCCAAGTAGATTTAAGTCAAAACTGTAACTCGGCCACTCAGGAACATTCACTGTCTTCTTGGTAAGCAAGTCCTGTGTAGATTTGGCCTGTGTTTTAGGTTATTGTCCCGCTGAAAGGAGAATTAATCTCCCAGTGTCTGTTGGAAAGCAGACTGAACCAGGTTTTCCTCTAGGGTTTTGCCCGTGCTTAGCTTATCGATTACAAGCATACCCATAACATGATGCAGCCACCACTATGCTTGAAAATATGGAGAATGATACTCAGTAATGTGTTCTATTGGATTTGCCCCAAACATAACACTTTCTATTTAGGACAAAAAGCTAATTGCTTTGCCACATTTTTTGTAGTATTACTTTATTGCGTTGTTGCAAACAGGATGCATGTTTTGGAATATTTTTCTGTACAAGCTTCCTTCTTTTCACTCTGTCAATTAGGTTAGTATTGTGGAGTAACGCCAATGTTGTTGATCCATCTTCAGT
Organism: Salvelinus namaycush; assembly: GCF_016432855.1. NCBI lineage: Eukaryota > Metazoa > Chordata > Actinopteri > Salmoniformes > Salmonidae > Salvelinus > Salvelinus namaycush. Next base: position 11,329,412 of record NC_052310.1, read on the forward strand.
TTTCTCCTATCACAGCGATTAAACAGCAACTGTTTTAAAGTCACCATTGGCCTCATGGTGAAATGCCTGAGCGGTTTCCTTCCTCTTCGGCAACTGAGTTAGGAAGACGCTTGTATCTTTCTAGTGACTGGGTGTATTGATATACTATCTAAAGTGTATTTAATAACTTCACCATATTCAAAGGGATATTCAATGTCTGCTTCTTTTTTTTATTTGACATTTTACACATATATAGGTGCCCTTCTTTGTGAGGCATTGGAAAACCTCCCTGGTCTTGTGGTTGAATATGTGTTTGAAATGCACTGCTCAATAGAGGGACCTTACAGATAATTGTATTTGTGGGGTACAGAGATTAGGTATTCATTAACAAATATATTCATTATTATTGCACACATAGTCAGTCCATACTTGCCATAACAAAGGGGTTGAATACTTATTGACTCTAGACATTTCAGCTTTTCATTTTTTATTAATTTGTAAAACTTTAGAAAAACATAATTCCACTTTGACATTATGGGGTATTGTGTGTAGGCCAGTGACACAGAATCTCTATTGAATCAATGTTAAATTCAGGCTGTAGAAGCCTCCTGGGTGGCGCAGTGGTCTAGGGCACTGCATCGCCGCGCTAGCTGTGCCACCAGAGACTGGGCTCGCTGAAACATCAGGTCAGGTACTAACCATATAGGAAGCCCCCTGGGTCTAAAACTATGACCCAGAGTTTTTCCTGGTCTGATCTGGTCTTTTGTAAAACTCCTTATTAGGCCTTCAAGACTTCCATACACTATTCCACTACACTATTCAAACCACAGATTTATAAAACAGGAAGTTATAATATGCAATAAACAGACTTCCTGTTGCTATGAGACTACAGCTTCAGCTTTCAGTTCCCCATTTTGGGACAGGTTAAGTTATTTATAAGCTTTATAGGGGCTTGGTGGGAGTGGGAGAGAAGGCTTGAAAATGCTTATTTGGAATGTGAAGAACAAAAGCTATGTTGAAATTTCAACATGCCTCAGTGGGGACAACTCTATTGTCTTTGTCCTGGAAATTGTTTAAACTTTTGTGCAGTGATGGCACATTCCTCATCCGATGTGGATTTCAGTCCAGTTTCAGGCCAACTCAACATCTCAGGAAAGAGGTAATGGTAAAACCATTCAACCACATTGACGTTACTTTGGTGTTGTCACTAATATGAGTTGTCATATTTTCTGTACACCTTGTAAGGTTTAGGCAACAAAGATTGAAAGGGCTTTAGATGACCAGTCTCAGAATGGCTTGAGGTGAGTCGCAAGCATCTTTCCCACATTGACTGAATAGTCAGTCTCTCACAAAAGCCAACCTCGTCAACGCTACTGCTAGGACTTCATTAGAATTTCAGCTCTGCCAAGAACATTGAGGCCTCGCTCTGCCTTGTAAAAAAGCAGGACATGTTGACTGAGTTTAATCAATGGCGGCAAGTGTATTTAGCCCCATTAAAACAGGCTCTGAACAGAAGTATGTTACCTAACATGGCCCTCCAGTCCCCGCCTCTCAGGTGTCTTTGTGGAAAGCACCAATAAAGCCTGTCTTGTTAATTAAAATGGAATGATCCAGTTTTAGGGTCTCACTGACGAGAAGAGCCAAGGTTTTAAAACGTGGTAATCTGAAGCCATAAACATATCAAACCGTGAAGTAGCCCACTGTGTTAGGACTTACAGATAGGAGAGTCATTCCAAAGGGATTTGTATCCCACTGCGAAAAGGTGACAGTGTCATCCGAGCCATGTTCCCCTGGAGCCAGAGCAGCAACGTCAGAGAGCACCCAGGGTCTTGGCCGTGTAGACACACGGTCATGTTACGGTTGGAAATGTCTCTCTGACAGGTGGGCCGTAATGTGTATTGGGCAGGGTGGAACGGGGGTAGGTGCACACATGGAGCACTCTGGACAGTTTAAACTTTACAGTAACTGCCTGAACCTAATTTAGGTATCAGTCAAGGCATGCGGGAACATCTCGTGTGATTCATGTCTTTACGAGGAACATGCAGTGATATGACATCACCTCTTCATTACGGATGTGTGAGTCATTCTGCAAAGCCTTGGTGTACACTGTAAACTCCAAGTCCTTTTTAACTCAAATAATTATAGTAAATTGTACTCAAAGTCAATGAAAAGTCATGAATACTTCAAATGTTTATGTAGTACTGACTCCAAACTAAATGAGAAGTCATACCAACACATTTTTAAAGATACAATATGATAACAAATTAACTTTTTCCTCAGAATGCTCTACTGCAGGTAGATTTTTTGGGAAGTTGTTTTTCATATCTGTGTTTCTGCATGTACATTGAGTGATTGATTGATCAAATGTTATGCTACACAAAGATAAATATTTTCTTATAACCGATCATTGAATTTTTGCATTTTCGTTAATGAAATGGTTGTTCCAGTTTAGTTTCCTCACACTGTTCTTAACCCTGGTAGTCATTATGAATGCAGGTTGCGGGTGAATACAAATTTCAACTATTGTTTATCCTAACGCTGGCTATATTCCAATAGAAATTACAACTTTGCAAGCCAGCATAATGTGATTTACAGTTGAAGTTGAAAAATTCTGGTAAATATTCCAGGTTTTCCAGAAATCATGTTTTTTTTACAATTACTGGGAAAGAAATGGGGAAAGTTTGTGGAATTTTTCAAACTTACTCACAGGCCTGAAGTGGCCTGTAAACTATGAGTTTCAGGCCACTGTATAAGGCCTTATGATATATGTAATGGTTCTATATTAATGATAATATTTGCTTAGGAACTCACTTGGTGAAAGCCACAGGAGTGCTATTAAACCAATTCAACAACCATGTCTCTGTCACTAACAAGTATAGTCATAGGTGGTAACAATTTAATCAAAAAGGGAAGGTACACTGGGAAATTATAGGAGGCGTGGCTTAATGGTTGTGTTAAATATAAGTATACCTTACAAAAAAAAATAGCATTTGTATTACTCATATCAAATGAAATACAATTTCATTTGTCACATGTGGCGAATACAACAGGTGTAGTGTCACGATTGTTAAAAAGATGAGACCAATGCGCAGCGTGCATAGAGTTCCACATAATTTTAATAAAGAGAAACTCACTAAACAAAACAATAAAGAACAAACGAAACGCTACTGGAGTGCACAAAGGCAACTTACTGTAGACAAGATCCCACAACTAACAATGGGGAAAATGGCTACCTAAATTTGATCCCCAATCAGAGACAACGATAAACAGCTGCCTCTGATTGGGAACCATATCAGGCCACCATAGAAATGTAATACACCTAGATGACCCACCCTAGTCACTATCACGCCCCAACCAACACAGGGAAAAACAGCTTACTATGGTCAGGGCGTGACATGTAGACCTTACCATTTAAATACTTACTTACAAGCCCTTAACCAACAATCCAGTTCAAGAAATAGAGTTAAGAAAATATTTACTAAATAAACTAAAGTAAAAAATGTAATAAAAAGTAACACAATAAAATAACAATAACAAGGCTATATACAGGGGGTACTGGTACTGAGTCAATGTGCGGTGGCATAGGTTAGTCGAGGTAATTTGTACATGTAGGTAGGGGTAGTACTGCTCACTTTAGTACATATGAAGGTAGTACTGCTCACTATAGCTAGTTAAGTTTTTTAGGTTTCCTCAAAATGTTTGAGTAGCCAGAACTTTTCCAGTTTTACAGCGTAGGTTTGTTTGAAAAATAGGCAGAAATCATTATATGCTTAAAATATTAGATATAATATTTATAAGTTATTGTAAACTGAAGTTTGTTTGTTATTCACAACAAATTATTTGACAACAATTAGGAGATGGATAATGTGAGGTTACTGTATGTATTTTACCCAGTAAACAAACATTGACTACTTTGTTTGTGATGACTGAGTGACATCATAGATTTCCTAGATTATTCAAATAGATTTCACAGATGGAAACCTGGTCTTGCACTTTAATGTGTAATGTTACAGAAGAACAGCCAGATTTTCCATGCTGTATTTTAGTAGGGGGGTCAACTGAGAGTGATTAATCTCTTGGCTGGACAATGATTGCATTTCGCTGCCTTTGGCGCTCTTAGAAATAGAAGACACATCTGGAGGAGTCGGGTCTACATGCAAAGCCATCCATTAAAACAAATACAGTAAGAGGAGAAACTACACTGAACAAAAATATAACGCAACATGCTCATGTAAGGAAATCAGTCAATGGAATTAAATTCATTAGGCCCTCATCTATGGATTTCACATGACTGGGCAGGAACGCAGCCATGGCTGGGCCTGGGAGGGCATAGGCCCACCCACTTGGGGAGCCAGGCCCAGCTAATCAGAATGAGTTTTTCCCCACAAAAGAGCATTATTACCGACAGGAATACTCTTCAGTTTCATCAGCTGTCCGAAAGAAACCAGATGTGGAGGTCCTGGGCTGGTGTTGTTACATGTGGTCTGCGGTTGTGAGGCCGGTTGGACGTACTGCCAAATTCTCTCAAACAATGTTGGTGGCGGCTTATGGTAGAGAAATTAACATGAAATTATCTGGCAACAGCTATGGTGGACATTCCTGCAGTCAGCATGCCGATTGCATGCTCCCTCAAAACTTTAGACATCTGTGGCATTGTGTTGTGTGACAGAACTGCACATTTTATTGTCCCCATCACAAGGCGCGCCTGTGTAACGATCATGCCATTTAATCAGCTTCTTGATGTGCCACACCTGTCAGGTGAATGCATTATCTTGGGAAATGAGAAATGCTCACTAACAGAGATGTAAACAAATGTGTGCACAACATTTGAGAGAAATAAGCTTTTTGTGCATATGGAAAACTTCTGGGATCTTTTATTTCAGCTCATGAAACATGGGACCATCACTTTACATGTTGCGTTTATATTTTTGTTCAACATAGATGTGAAGGTTCTGCTGATCTTGTCTTCATTATAGAACAGGTTCAATGGATTTGAAGGAAAACTCCACCCAAAAATAATATTTTGGTATTTGTTTCATTAGTCCATTGTTGATATAGTCCCAAAATGTTTTGCATGTCAGCAATCAAGTTTTCAAGATAAGTAACTTTCAAAATAAATCATATGGTGAAAAACGCAGCATCATACAGTATGGTTGCACATCATACGGGGTACTGGTACCCCCTGTATTTAGCCTCGTTATTGTTATGTAGTTTTCTTGTGTTACTTTTTGATTCGATTTTTTTACTTAAGTTTATTTAGTAAATATTTTATTACCTCTATTTCTTGAACTGCATTGTTGGTTAAGGGCTTGTAAGTAAGCATTTCACGGTAAGGTCTACACCTGTTGTATGCGGCGCATGTGATGAATACAATTTATTTTATTTGAGTAGGGCGTGAAACCGTTTTAAATAGCTCGCTTCCACCACCTACTGGTTGAGTCAGACACTCACACCATCACATGCGTGGCATGTGGCCCTACAGTGCAATTGTATTCTGTACATTTGTGTAATATATTATTTGACTGATCAACTATCTTAATTAGAAATGATAAAACAAATTGCTGTGTCTTCAACTATTTTGTCATTCAGCATCCTGAAGAGAAAACTGAATAATAACCCACAATACTCATATAGCAAATCAAATTGGCCTGTGGAGAATCTAGTACAATATGCATCAGTAATGTAATCTTGCTTTGCCCAGCGTCCATGCTCTTCACCACAGAGTGGTGCTAATCAGTAGTCTAGTCTAGTGGCTATACTCAGGCTCTGGCCCCACTCTGGCTGTGTAGGAAAAAGCAGGTTGACGTTTATTGTCATGAATCTTGCCCTGGAGGCAGAGTTGAGCGGTTTCTGCGAAGATGGACCAGCTGCTAAATCAAAATGGTCTATATTGTAAAAAATCATAAAAACTAAAATGTGCTTTTTGATATTAACTTAGGGTTAGGTATTAGAGTAAGCAGTGTGGTTAAGTTTAGGGTTAAGATTAGGTTTAAAAACTTTTTTTTTTTTTTTTTTTAACTTTGTGGCTGTGCCAGCTAGTGACCACTCTGCATAGCTTTCTCCATCCAGTACATGAGTCATCTCAATAAATGCCAACCTGCTAAAAAAAAAAACACTCAATCATCTCTAACATGTGGGCTTGAACATGTGGATGGGGGAATGGCTAGAGCATATACTGTACGACTCTGACTCAGTGCCCAGTGATGAAGCTGTGAGGATCCCTCTCTGTCCGCGAAAAGTTCCATAACATAACAGCAATTTGCTTGCATCAGCAACAATAATCCCACGCTACAGTGATGAAGAGGCTGTCATTATCCTCCTCACTACTCATCTGCCAGATGATTTAAGGCTTGGTACATGTTCATGATGTGACTGGCGCTCATCTGAAGTGTGTGATGGCCTTAATGAAAAGGTTGTGGTAAAAGGGTGGAGAAGGCTCCTCTGATCTCACCAGTGGAACATACCAGTAGCCTACTGCTGCTGAAAGTGTCTCTATCTTCACAATCAACTTTGCAGTACTGTATTTATTAGAAAAGGCAAAAGCAAGGTGATGCAAGGTCAAGTCATCATGTGTAATAACACAGTTTTAAAATCGTGTTGTCTATAAGTAGGTCAGGGTAGTAGGATACCTTATCACTACAGAAAAACATCTCAAATGAAGTCTAGCAGTACCTGGTGATAAATTAATTTCTCGAGCCGTTTCCTCGAAGTCTAAACAGACCCTGTCTGGGCGAAGGAAATCAGTCACAGCAACACCGCACACTTACGTAAGGACATCCATGGTATCCAAGCTCGTAACTATGAACCTCCTCTTAGACAACATGGCGCATGTGTACAGCTGCACTGCAAATATAGACGATACATCCAGTTAGGTGGAAAATAATTAACTTATGCTTACCTAAGTGTAGCACCTAAACTAGACTTTGGCGACATTACCTATCGAATGCGGACGCTCGTGCCTGTTCACTTTGACCACAGCATCAGACTCTGGTCTCTGCGCGCTTACAACTTTGCGCGAGCTCACCTGCTTACAATGAAGACGAGAGAGCGTTTCAGGTCCTGAATGCTCTTTTGGAGTTAGTTTCAAATGATTTGATGTTTTGTTACTGCGGGTAACGTGTATGAGGGTATTGTGAGTTCTTTTAACTTGTTTTAGTTAAGAAAAGAGCAATGTGACTGCGACCTAAACGAGACTTTTCAACTGATGAAGAAATGCTACTCAACATTACGAGAGAAAACCACACACCACTGCATCAGGCGGAAAGGGAGAGAGATAGACTCCCTCCAATTTCCAGTAATTCCAGCTCTGTTAGTATGAAATGTTTTAAAATATTTTTCATATTCTTTAAATGTGTTTTCATGTCCAATTAAGAAATAAAGTAACAGTTTTCATGTGGGATCAATGTAACAATGAAGTCATAAAATGTCAATTTATTTCATTGCATAATGATAACTTAACCATTTCAATGACCTCAGAGCTTATCCTTTTGGAAATGTGTTGATGTTAAAACTAAGGGTGGGACCTTTTGGCCAGCTCTTCCTAACCCATTTATGTTATAAAACAGCATAGCAGCTTTGTGAGTAATATACCACATTATCACTGTAACAAAGCCCAAACATTATACTGTACATTTTGTTTGTGTATCAGACTTTTATTTTGGTGGCCTATGTGCTACAGTACTTGCTGTGAATGAATAGTATTCTATACTGTTATAGTTCCAATCGATACTGTTAAAATTCCAATGTTTAGACAGGCAGCCTATTCTGGAGACAGGCAGCCTATTCTGTTCTTTTATTAACTGATTGGTCCTTTGACCAATCAGATCAGCTCTGAAAAATATCTGATGTGAAAAGATCTTATGTGATTTGTCAAAAGACCAATTTGTGGAAAAAAGATCAGAATTGGGCCGCCTGTCTAAACGCAGACAATGATGTCTGTCAAATGAATTGTGATTTTTATCGTAGGGACTTGATCGTGGACCAAAGCTGCCATATCCGTCTCTCAACTTCATCTCAAACCACAGAAAGGAGGATGGTAGCCACAGCCTCTCCTCCCAGTTTATCCTTCCTGGCATACGGCATGGTATGGTCCGTCATGGTAACCCTAATGTTCACATTACCTCATTCAAGAGTCAACTTGAATAGTAAGCAACAGTCTTTTGTGAACTGAGATTTCTGAAGCTCACAGGCAGCCCAATGACACAGGCAACGCAATTATTTTTTTCATTAAATGCTCTGAAAAATATCTGATGTGAAAAGATCTGAGCCGATTGGTCAAAACATAAATGAGTGAAAAAAAGATCAGAATTGGGCTGCCTGTGTAAACGCAGCCATAGTGAACCAATATCAAAGTGCCTGCAAGAAGCATTTACTCAAGTATTATCTATCATGTGCTACCAATATGGCTACCTAACACATTTTTGATATTGTTACCTTCAGGTACAGGGTACACTTTGAGACTTAATAATAACACTAAGAGGCTTAAAAGGAAATCATTTTCACACAGCGCTCCCAAAAGAAAGTTTCAATTTCAAAGTGACCCATACAGGCTGTTTTGAATTAATTTGCGATGCTCCAGGCAGATGTGTTGTCGTGGCTTCCTATTCTTGAGATCAAAGATGTTAGAGGAGACTTGAGCGTCAATACTTGATGCAGATGAGGGAGACAAAGGCCCATTCACAACTGCTGTTCCTTTATAGGGAGAACTTGTTCTGGGTGTAATGACCACGACCGTTGTGTGGGCTGGCGACGGAAGTTTTCAAAAGATGTTAATATATTGCTGTCACTTATACTTGAAAATATGGAGAGTTCATTGCCCTACGCTGCTCATTGTTGTGATATGAGAAGAAAAAAACATTTATGCAGGTTTCATCTTGTTATATACGGTTCATTGAGATTGTTAAACTATAATTTGTAACAAAACAAGCAAGTATAGAGTAGAGAATCATCCTACCATCTAAACAGCTGTGAAATATATTTTCCATAACCCAAAATATTGTATTTTCAACTGTTTGAAGCTGGTGTACAAAACCAAAAGTAAAAGACGCAAAAACGAAACATAAGAATGTGAAGCATAGAAGTGCTGCACATAGAACAGGTCTACCGCTTCTTAGACTTGCTTTCAATGAGAATGACAGATCTATAACTCACATGCATTTTTATTATTCAGGGATGATACATTTGGATAATAGTGTTTGTGTTTTTTTTTTTTATATATGTGTTTTGTTACTCCGCCTGCAGGTAGAGAGCTTCCCCCCATCTGTCCTAATGTCAGACTGAAGCATCAACATCAACATCGCATCACTGTTGACAATCTGCCTCCTGAGGTTAGGGCTCGTTTTGCCTCTGACCCAGTCATGCCCCTCCGCACCAAGACTGTCAAAGAGTTTCAGTAAGTATACACAGTAAGTACACACACACACACACACATTATTATCATTCAGAAATTACTTTTAATATTTGTCTAATGTTTACTAGGGAGGACATTGAGAGGGCAACCGTCTCAGGCGATTGGAAACACGTCCACGATTTCTACTTGACCACGTTCGGCTCCTTTTTAGAACTGAATGCTGCCTTTAAGGTGGGTAATCCCCATGTCTGTGCCATGTTCAATTCTGAGGTTTCGTATTTGTATTGTCAGTCAAGCCAGTGCTATTTATACAGCATGATTTATAAGGACTTATTGCACTACTATGTCATTTGTATAGATAAGTGTGATGGTAAAATTGCTAAAGCAACCATGCTAATTTTGAAATGTGACTGATCAACGCAAATAAAAGGTGATCATTGTTTTGGTATTAAAAGTTGGTGAATAAAGTATTTCTGGGAGCCAGGTAAAGGGGAATTTGGAGAGTTGTTTTTGAGTCTGTAAATGAATGAAGTCATTTAGAGAGTCGGGAAGAAAAGCACCTGTGCCTGGTTTCCATAGAGAGGGTTATTCATAAGAGCAGGACCTATAAGAGAATGTATGATCATATACGCAACAGTTGGGTAAATGTTTAGCATGTGTCATGGTCGGTTTGCATTGCTTCCTAGAGGGTCTAGGATAATTATGTCATAACAAAGTATAATTAAGCAATAAGGCCCAAGGGGGTGTTGTATATGGCCAATATACCATGGCTAAGTTCTTATTTACAACGCAACACAGAGTGCCTGGAGTGCCTGGTATATTGGCCTTATATCACAAACCCCCGAGGTGCCTTATTGCTATTATAAACTGGTTACCAACATAATTAGAGCAGTAAAAAATAAAGGTTTTGTCATACGGTTTGATATACCATGACTGTTAGCCAATCAGCATTCTGGGTTCGAACCACCCAGTTTATAATTAAGCAATAAGGCCAGAGGAGGTGTGGTATATGGCCAATATAAGGGCTGTTCTTAGGTACGACGCAACACGTGCCTGGATACGTCCTTTAGCTGTGGTATATTGGCAATATATTGGCAATATACCACAAACCCCCGAGGTGCCTTATTGCTTAAACTGGTTACCAACGTAATTAGAACAGTAAAAATAAACGGTCTGATATACCACTGCTGTCAGCCAATCAGCATTCATGGCTCAAACCACCCAGTGTATAATATAGAATATTAGCCTTCCCCCAAAGGGAACCAGACTTGAACTGAGCGAGTCACCAATAAGTGTAAAGTCTTGGCCAAAGTTTTGACAATGACACAAATATAAATTTTCACAAAGTCTGCTGCCTCAGTTTTGTATGATGGCAATTTGCATATACTCCAGAATGTTATGAAGAATGATCAGATGAATTGCAATTATTTGCAAAGTTCCTCTTTGCCATGCAAATTAACTGAATCCCCCCAAAATATTTCCACTGCATTTCAGCCCTGCCACAAAATGACCAGCTGACATCATGTCAGTGATTATCTCGTTAACACAGGTGTGAGTGTTGACGAGGACAAGGCTGGAGATCACTCTGTCATGCTGATTGAGTTCGAATAACAGACTGGAAGCTTCAAAAGGAGGGTGGTGCTTGGAATCATTGTTCTGCCTCTGTCAACCATGGTTACCTGCAAGGAAACACGTGCCGTCATCATTGCTTTGCACAAAAAGGGCTTCACAGGCAGGATATTGCTGCCAGTAAGATTGCACCTAAATCAACCATTTATCGGATCATCAAGAACTTCAAGGAGAGCGGTTCAATTGTTGTGAAGGCTTCAGGGTGCCCAAGAAAGTCCAGCAAGCGCCAGGACCGTCTCCTAAAGTTGATTCAGCTGCGGGATCGGGGCACCATCAGTACACAGCTTGCTCAGGAATGGCAGCAGGCAGGTGTGAGTGCATCTGCACGTACAGTGAGGTGAAGAATTTTGGAGGATGGCCTGGTGTCAAGAAGGGCAGCAAAGAAGCCACTTCTCTCCAGGAAAAACATCAGGGACAGACTGATATTCTGCAAAAGGTACAGGGATTGGACTGCTGAGGACTGGGGTAAAGTCATTTTCTCTGATGAATCCCCTTTCCGATTGTTTGGGGCATCCGGAAAAAAGCTTGTCCGGAGAAGACAAGGTGAGCGCTACCATCAGTCAGTCCTGTGTCATGCCAACAGTAAAGCATCCTGAGACCATTCATGTGTGGGGTTGCTTCTCAGCCAAGGGAGTGGGCTCACTCACAATTTTGTCTAAGAACACAGCCATGAATAAAGAATGGTACCAACACATCCTCCGAGAGCAACTTCTCCCAACCATACAGGAACAGTTTGGTGACGAACAATGCCTTTTCCAGCATGATGGAGCACCTTACCATAAGGCAAAATTATAACTAAGTGGCTCGGGGGGGAAAAACATCGATATTTTGGGTCCATGGCCAGGAAACTCCCCAGATCTTAATCCCATTGAGAACTTGTTGGTAATCCTCAAGAGGCAGGTGGACAAACAAAAATCCACATATTCTGACAAACTCCAAGCATTGATTATGCAAGAATGGGCTGCCATCAGTCAGGATGTGGCCCAGAAGTTAATTGACAGCATGCCAGGGCAGATTGCAGAGGTCTTGAAAAGAAGGGTCAACACTGCAAATATTGACTCTTTGCATCAACTTCATGTAATTGTCAATAAAAGCCTTTGACACTTATGAAATGCTTGTAATTATACTTCAGTATTCCATAGTAACATCTGACAAAATTATCTAAAGACACTGAGGCAGCAGACTTTGTGAGAATTAATATTTGTGTCATTCTCAAAGCTTTTGGCCACGACTGTAGACTAAACTAACTGTCACGGCCGTTTAAAGGAGTGGACCAAGGCGCAGCGTTTTGAGCGTACATACTTATTTATTTACCGATGTCGCCAACAAAAACAATAAATATCAAACCGACACGTGAAGCCAACGTAGTGCATCCAGGCAACTAACAAGGACAGCTACCCACAAAACCAAACTTGGAAAATGGCAACCTAAATAGGCTCCCCAATCAGAGACAACGATTAACAGCTGTCTCTGATTGGGAACCCATCCAGGCCACCATCAACCTACATACCCCTAGACAATACAAAATCCCCATAGATAACAAAAACCCTAGACAAGACAAAACCCATAGACAATACAAAAGCTAACAAACCACCCTTGTCACACCCTGACCTAACCAAATAATAAAGAAAACAAATATAACTGAAGTCAGGGCGTGACAGTACCCCCCCCCCCCCCCAAAGGTGCGGACTCCCGGCCGCAAACCTAAACCTATATGGGAGGGTCTGGGTGGGCATCTCCCCGCGGTGGCGGCTCTGGTGAGGGACGCAGACCCCGCTCCACCTCTGGCTTTACCCACTTTGGTGGCGCCTCTAGAGCGGGGATCCTCGCCGCGGGCCCCGGGCAGGAGGGAGGCTCTGGCAGCTCCGGGCAGGAGGGAGGCTCTGGCAGCTCCGGGCAGGAGGGAGGCTCTGGCAGCTCCGGGCAGGAGGGCGGCTCTGGCAGCTCCGGGCAGGAGGGCGGCTCTGGCAGCTCCGGGCAGGAGGGCAGCTCCGGGCAGGAGGGCGGCTCCGGCAGCTCCGGGCAGGAGGGCGGCTCCGGCAGCTCAGGACAGACGGGCGGCTCCGGCAGCTCAGGACAGACGGGCGGCTCTGGCAGCTCAGGACAGACGGGCAAACCTGGAGGGAGGAGACGGAGAGACAGCCTGGTCCTCGGAGGAGGCACAGGATAGACCAGGCCATGGAGGCGCACTAGAGGTCTCGAACTAAGGACCTGCACAACCCGTCCTGGCTGGATGGTGATTTTACCCCGGCACTTGCAGGGCGCAGGCACAGGACGCACTGGGCTGTGCAGACACACGGGAGACACAGTGCGCAGAGCCGACACAGGATATCCTGGCTCGAGGAGACGCACTGAGACGCACTGGCTGTCTGGAGAGCAGGGCTGGCACCAACCGCCCTGGCTGGATCCTCACCCTAGCCCGGCAGATGCGGGGAGCTGGGATGTAGCGCACCGGGCTAAGAGCGCGTACTGGGAACACCGTACGCTCCACCGCATAAACCGGTGCCTGCCCAATACGACGCCCGCCACGGTAAGCACGGGGAGTTGGCTCAGGTCTCCTACCTGACTCAGCCACACTCCCCGTGTGCCCCCCCAAAAAAGGTTGGGGGCTGCCTCTCGGGCTTCCTTGCCAGCCGTGTTCCCTCGTAACGCCGGTTCCCTTTTCCTGCTGCCTCCGCTCTCCTGGCTGCCTCCACCTGTTCCCATGGGAGGCGATCCCTACCAGCCAGGATCTCCTCCCATGTGTAGGATCCCTTGCCGTCTAGAATGTCCTCCCATGTCCATGAGTCCAGATTGCACTGCTCCTGGTTCCCACGCTGCTTGGTCCTTTTTTGGTGGGTAGTTCTGTCACGGCCGTTTAAAGGAGTGGACCAAGGCGCAGCTTTTTGAGCGTACATACTTATTTATTTACCGATGTCGCCAACAAAAACAATAAATATCAAACCGACACGTGAAGCCAACGTAGTGCATCCAGGCAACTAACAAGGACAACTACCCACAAAACCAACTTGGAAAATGGCAAGCTAAATAGGCTCCCCAATCAGAGACAACGATAAACAGCTGTCTCTGATTGGGAACCCATCCAGGCCACCATCAACCTACATACCCCTAGACAATACAAAATCCCCATAGATAACAAAAACCCTAGACAAGACAAAACCCATAGACAATACAAAAGCTAAACAAACCACCCTTGTCACACCCTGACCTAACCAAATAATAAAGAAAACAAATATAACTAAAGTCAGGGCGTGACACTAACCTATGTGTTAGTCCTAATCTAAATGTGCTCTTAATTTCTCTTTCCAGAAAGATGCAAGCCCTCCATTCAACACGATTGAAGACTCAGGAATCAATACCAAATTCGTTAATGCTGTCTATGATGCATTATCGCTCACGGTATGTAGAATGATAGAGCAACGAATAGCCATGTTTATATTAGGTTGTTGAAATGAAAACCTCTCACTAACTTTGATCTAACATTGATCCAACAGCCTCCTGATGCCCAGAGAGCAGTGCTGAAGGGGATCATTAACAGCTTGTTGAGAGAATGGAAGGGGTGTGTGGCATTCTTATAGTGTAGTGCTCTTTTATTTGACACTCAAATCAAAGGATTCCTCTCTACATAGTAAAGCTCTATTCTTTGTGACTTGAATATTGATGCAAATGTTACATACTGGATGAGAAATGAAATTAACTTCATATTGTCTGCTTTGTTTAGCAGTCGACGGACGAAGGATGACCTGAGAGCGTATTTCATTCTAGTTCAGGTAACGTCATGCATCACGTGCTGCATATGTACACACTACTGGTACAAATGACACACAGATTTGGCTAATGTGCTCTTTTGACCGCTGATACTTAATTCCACGCTATAAATAACAAACTCCTTTCATTATGTAACTGTAATAACGGCAATTTCCTCATTATAAGTGAGGCCGTTTCTGCATTCAAATATACGCATTACCTCCCCCCAGCCCTCAGTCTAAAGGCAAACACAGGAAACTCTTGATGCGCTCCCTCACCACATGCCCCCCTCAGCCCTCAGTCTAAAGGCAAACACAGGAAACTCTTGATGCGCTCCCTCACCACATGGCCCATTGACTCCAGTCATAGCCCAAGCAGTCAGTCTCAGTCAGGCTCTGGATATAATGAGAGCAGAGTGTTTACTTTACACATGACCAACAGACTAGAGGTAGGCTTGGCACCGGCCAAATATGGACACAAACAGCCTGGCAGAGACTCGGTAGGCAGACTGGGAAATGGCTGAGTTGAACTGGGATGATTTCTGTCTGCTAAAAATTGAGACTTTGGTTGGAGACTCTTGTCTCCATCCCATTCATGGTTTAATTATTGTTTCAGACATTTTATGGGGTTTATAGGACCGTAAATTAAAAAGTACGTCTTCCATCCCTTTCTTGCCAACAACTTTTTGTGGTCATTGAGTCTCTCCAGTTCTCTCATCTACATTTAGTGTGAGTTGTCTTTGGGCTGTTGATAGGCTCTCTGACAGATCCTGTGAAATTGAAAGGGACAAGACAATTATTAATTAATTAATTAATTAATTGTAGGGTTTGTATCACAATTAACACCCTATTTTTTAAATGGTGTACTACATTTGACCAGGGCCCATAGAGTAGTGTACTACATTTGACCAGGACCCATAGAGTAGTGCAATACATTTGACCAGGGCCCATAGAGTAGTGTACTACATTTGACCAGGGCCCATAGCACCTCTGATCAAGTTGTGCAGTATATAAGCAATATGGTGCCATGTGGGAAGCAGCCTTGGTAAATGTGTCTGATTGGCTTAGTTGATGTCAGTCAGACCCTTATAATACCAGTGGTATTATTCTCCTCTCCTCTCTTTCTTCTCTCTCGCTCTCTCTCTCTCCCCGCTCTCTCGCTCTCTCTCTGCCGAGGGAACGGATGAGGTCATGTTTGAAGTAAAATAGTCTGGTTTCCTCTGTAATGCCAGTCTTTATTAGAAGCCTTCTGTTGTAAAGCTTTATTTCCTTTTTGAAGTGCAGTGCCACTGCTGAAAAAGCTTCTCTTTGTTGCAGAACCCTCAGTGCACCAGCCCAGCCACATATGTCATCTATGCACACTTACTGAGGCAAATAGCCGTGCTGGTGGAAGCAGACCACTATTTCCTGATGCACTGGTTTAAGAAGTAAGAGTCGGAATTGTTCCTCTGTCTTATGCAGTCCCATGCTTTTCCAGGCTGTAGTTGTTATCCACAAAGTAAACACAGTCCACAGAAAGAAACCATGTTGTTATTCTTTATCCAGGAAAGTTAAATAAATGACATTTTCCAAATTGTTTTAGTAGCAGTTGGTAGGAATTGAGCAGTCATAGCTTTCAAGCAAAGACAATCTGTTTTGAAAGTTAAAATGTATTCCTTGCCATGGTGATAATGCCTCGATGATGATTATCTAACCCAGGTTGTCCCAGAAGCGGTTCAAACAGCTGGTGGAGCGGCTGCACCTCTTCATCTCCACCCGTCTGTTCCCAGTCAAGCCTGAGGAGCTGCCCCCCATGGCCAAGTGCTCTTGGTGGATCCCCTCCGCCACCAAGGTCCTCTCCCTCCTCAGTGAGTAGGACGTCTTCTATCTCCACCCCCACAGAGATATGAGACTGGGGCAATGGTCAGGGCAGGGGGATGTTAGTGTAGTGGTGTGGAGATTTAGGGAAAAGGGGGGTCGGTCTATCCCTTGTAATGGATTAAACTGCACTTTCTACAGAGATTGAATTCTCTTGTCCATATTTGTTTGGTTCTCCTGCCCATATGTCTGGTTATCTACCCATATTTGTCTGGTTCTCATAACCATATTTGTCTGCGTCTCCTAACCATATTTGTCTGGTTATCTACCCATATTTGTCTGGTTATTCTAACCATATTTGTCTGGTTATCCTAACCATTTTTGTCTGGTTATCCTAACCATTTTTGTCTGGTTATCCTAACCATTTTTGTCTGGTTATCCTAACCATTTTTGTCTGGTTATCCTAACCATATTTGTCTGGTTATCCTAACTAGAGGTCGACCGGTTAATCGGAATGGCCAATTAATTATGGCCGATTTCAAGTTTTCATAACAATCGGAAATCGGTATTTTTTTTTACACCTTTATTTAAACATCAATGCCTTTCTTAAAATCAATACACAGAAGTATATATTTTTAAACCTGCATATTTAGCTAAAAGAAATCCAGGTTAGCTGGCAATATTAACCAGGTGAAAGAGTTACTTCTCTTGCGTTCATTGCACGCAGAGTCAGGGTATATGCGATAATAATAAACGTTTGTTTTCGAAATGATAGTTTCTGGATTCGACCATATTAATGACCAAAGGCTCGTATTTCTGTGTGTTATTATGTTATAATTAAGTCTATGATTTGATATTTGATAGAGCAGTCTGACTGAGCGATGGTAGGCAGCAGCAGGCTCGTAAGCATTCATTCAAACAGCACTTTCGTGCGTTTTGCCAGCAGCTCTTCACTGTGCTTCAAGCATTGCGCTGTTTATGACTTCAAGCCTATCAACTCCCGAGATTAGGCTGGTGTAACCGATGTGAAATGGCTAGCTAGTTAGCGGGGTGGGCGCTAATAGCGTTTCAAATGTCACTCGCTCTGAGACTTGGAGTAGTTGTTCCCCTTGCTCTGCATGGGAAACGCTGCTTCGAGGGTGGCTGTTGCCGATGTGTTCCTCGTTCGAGCCCAGGTAGGAGCGAGGAGAGGGACGGATGCTATACTGTTACAATGGCAATACTAAAGTGCCTATAAGAACATCCAATAGTCAAAGGTATATGGAATACAAATGGTATAGAGAGAAATAGTCCTATAAATACTATATTAACTACAACCTAAAACCTCTTACCTTGGAATATTGAAGTATCATGTTAAAAGGAACCATCAGCTTTCATATGTTCTCCTGTTCTGAGCAAGGAACTTAAACGTTAGCTTTTTTACATGGCACATATTGCACTTTTACTTTCTTCTCCAACACTTTGTTTTTGCATTATTTAAACCAAATTGAACATGTTTCATTATTTATTTGAGGCTAAATTGATTTTTATTGATGTATTATATTAAGTTAAAATAAGTGTTAATTCAGTATTGTTGTAATTGTCATTATTACAAATACATTTTAAAAATCGGCCGATTAATCGGCATCGGACTTTTTTGGTCCTCCAATAATCGGTATCGGCGTTGAAAAATCATAATCGGTCGACCTCTAATCCTAACCGTATTTGTCTGGTTCTTCTAATCATATTTGTCTGGTTATCTACCCATATTTGTCTGGTTCTCCTACGCATATGTGTCTGGAGTAGATGTTGTTTGAGGGTCAGAAGAGGTGTCAAAGTTCATGAGAATATATCAGTCTCCAAGAGAACTCGATACTGTTTCTCTTTTTTCTCCATTGTAGATGCAGCAAATATCATTTCTAGCACTCCTATCCTGCCCTTTGTTGACTTCTACAACCCCACACTGGACCACACAGACTTCATGGAAGACTATCGAATATGGCAGACTCAGGGAAACTCTACCAGGTGTGACAGGACAATATTATCAGAGCAAAGCTTATGTTGACCAGTGCTCTTCAATTCTCCTCACAGCCCTTGCTGTTATGGTTCCTGTATTTCCCTGTAAATAAATGGAGCTCCCTCTTGTGTCAGCTTTCAGCATTAGCACAACCGATTATTTGTTTATGATATCAGATTGCAACATCAAATATATCCAGCAGCTATCTTCAATGAGTATCATACACCAAAATCACACAATCCCTGATGAAACCAAAATATTATTTCCGTATGATAACCAAATATTCCCGTTCCTCCCTGTTACTCCTCGTCCCCAGGTTTACATTCTGCCAGTTCGCCTTCATTCTGTCCACGGTGGTGAAGAAGGCCGTTATCCAGAAGGACTCTGAACAGCAGATGATCAGCATGGCCAGGGTGAGACAGAGGTCACTGCCCACATGGGTCCTTGTCATCCATCTTTGACAGTGTCATTGTTTTGCACTGTCAAAGCACAGACAATGCTTCACATTCTCAGACTAACTCTTATCATTCTTCATATTGGCATATTGACTTCCTAGTGTTAATGTACAGAAAATGCATATATATATATATATATATATATATATATATATATATTATATATTATTTTGTATATATTATTTTGTATATATATATATTATTTTGTATATTGTATATATATATTATTTTGTATGTATATATTATTTTGTATATATTATTTTGTATATTGTATATATATATTATTTTGTATATATATATATTATTTTGTATATACAGTATATGTTTAATTTTATAAAAATAATTGATGTATGTTGGAGTGTATACTGTATAGGTCCTCAAGTTTTTCCCAGTCCATCTTGTAGTCAGGAAAAACCAAGAACAATAAGTTTACAATATTTACAGTGTATATCTCACTGAATCAGATTGAAAACATACGCTCTCCCTCTCAGACAGCAGTGGTCCAATTTAAACATCATGTACTGTGGTAACAACATAAGGAGTGGCTCTTGTTATTTATTTCAGCAAAGCCTGGTGGACAAAGTGTCTCGCAGACAGCGAGTGGACATGAGCTTGCTCTTTCTCAACATCAAAGTCCGACGGCTGCAGCTGGTCAGTGACTCAATGGATGAGGTAATACCATTTCCCAACTAACAGACACACAAAAACATTATTTAAGAAGACAGCCCTGGAAGAGAGGCTTGATTACTATTTCTGTTATGCAATAATGTAAGAGCCAATTCATTTCATATAAATTCAGTTATTTCACTGCTTTCCATGCAGTGCATTTCAAAACTGAAACATCCAAGGTATGTACAGTTGAAGTCGGAAGTTTACAAACATCTTAGCCAAGTACATTTAAACTCAGTTTTTCACAATTCCTGACATTTAATCCTAGTAAAAATTCCCTGTCTTAGGTCAGTTAGGATCACCACTTATTTTAAGAATGTGAAATGTCAGAATAATAGTAGAGAATTATTTATTTCAGCTTTTATTTATTTCATCACATTCCCAGTGGGTCAGAAGTTTACATGCACTCAATTAGTATTTGGTAGCGTTGCCTTTAAATTGTTTAACTTGGGTCAAACGTTTCGGGTATCCTTCCACAAGCTTCCCACAATAAGTTGGGTGAATTTTGGCCCATTCCTCCTGAGGAGCTGGTGTAACTGAGTCAGGTTTGTAGGCCTCCTTGCTCGCACACACTTTCAGTTCTGCCCACAAATTTTCTATAGGATTGAGGTCAGGGCTTTGTAATGGCCACTCCAATACCTTGACTTTGTTGTCCTTAAGCCATTTTACCACAACTTTGGAAGTATGCTTGGGTTCGTTGTCCATTTGGAAGACCCATTTGTGACCAAGCTTTAACTTCCTGACTGATGTCTTGAGATGTTGCTTCAATATATCCACATAATTTTTCTTCCTCACTATGCCATCTATTTTGTGCACCAGTCCCTCTTGCAGTCCCTCCTGCAGCAAATCACCCCCACAACATGATGCTGCCACCCCCGTGCTTCACGGTTGGGTTGGTGTTCTTCGGGCTTGCAAGCCTCCCCCCTTTTCATCCAAACATAACGATGCCCATTATGGCCAAACAGTTCTATTTTTGTTTAATCAGACCAGAGGACATTTCTCCAAAAAGTACGATCTTTGTCCCCATGTGCAGTTGCAAACCGTAGTCTGGCTTTTTTTATGGCGGTTTTGGAGCAGTGGCTTCTTCCTTGCTGAGTGGCCTTTCAGGTTATGTCGATATAGGACTCGTTTTACTGTGGATATAGATACTTTTGTACCTGTTTCCTCCAGCATCTTCACAAGGTCCTTTGCTGTTGTTCTGGGATTGATTTGCACTTTTCGCACCAAAGTACGTTCATCTCCAGGAGACAGAACGCGTCTCCTTCCTGAGCGGTATGACGGCTGCGTGGTCCCATGGTGTTTATTCTTGCTTACTATTGTTTGTACAGATGAACGTGGTACCTTCATGCGTTTGGAAATTGCTCCCAAGGATGAACCAGACTTGTGGAGGTCTACAATTTTTTTCTGAGGTCTTGGCTGATTTCTTTAGATTTTCCCATGATGTCAAGCAAAGAGGCACTGAGTTTGAAGGTAGGCCTTGAAATACATCCACAGGTACACCTCCAATTGACTCAAATGATGTCAATTAGCCTATCAGAAGCTTCTAAAACCTTCTGACCCACTGGAATTGTGATACAGTGAATTATAGGTGAAATAATCTGTCTGTAAACAATTGTTGGAAAAATGACTTGTGTCATGCACAAAGTAGATGTCCTAACTGACTTGCCAAAACTATAGTTTGTTAACAAGACATTTGTGGAGTGGTTGAAAAACAAGTTTAAACTTCAACTGTATAAGTTCAGACATGTGGCATGCCTTGTTCTGATAAGTTTAAGAAAGTTGGCCACAGCTTAACTTGCTCTCCTGCTTTTAGCTGACTAGAAATCGAGCAGACTTGAAGAAGAAGCTGAAAGTGTCGTTTGTGGGGGAGGCTGGTTTAGACATGGGTGGTCTGACCAAGGAGTGGTTTCTCCTTCTCGTCCGACAGATCTTTCACACAGACTACGGTGAGACATATGGGACAAACAGATCAGGTATATGTGTTGCCATATAGATACAGATGTTACAGCTGTTTTTTTTGCAACAATGCTATTTTCTCTATAGATAACAGTATACGTCCAGGAGATGTATTTCTCCTTTAGCCCTGGCTTTCTATTCTTCATCCTACAGTCTCAACCAGTACCCAGACTAAGAATGCTGACCTGTTAATTAAGAAAAAAAGTCAAATGTATGATCTTCATGTTCTGGGACAGATGTGTAGCATTGCAATAGATGACCATTCTATTTACAGTAACTCCCATTTGGTCTGGGACCTAGCAGTCCAAAAAACTAAATTCCCATGTACTCTATTCAGAACATTTGTTATCTGTCTTTGACCGGAGGCCTGTGTTTTATGTCTATGTCATGTCTGGGTGGAGTTGTGTTTAAGCAGAGTGTATTTGTGTCTCCTCTCTGCAGGCATGTTTACGTTCTTCAAGGATTCCCACTGTCACTGGTTCAGCAGCTGGAAGTGTGACAACTACTCCGAGTTCCGATTGGTCGGAGTCGTATCCTTTTGTACCATACCGTGATTTACGGTACTGTGTAGCCCTTCGCGAACTGTAAACAGATTCTCAACGTACAGCTGGAGTCCTCATGTTGTACTCTGTAACTGGCGCCTGGAGTTTTAGTCAGGTCACGTAGTGAGGAAGAACTCCTGGGAATCTTTGCACATTTACCATAGATACTCCGAGGTTCTCCACTCTCCCTATGCCAGGTTAATTGCTGCTTTGCAGATGATAGCTTTAGTTTTAGAACTATAATTTTGTGGGAATTTTTCAGTTTGTCATCTTCTAAACTGAAGAGACTCTGCAGTGCTTTTCTATTTGGCACATTGTAATCTGATGTAATCTAATAGAATAACTAAAGCATGCAGAATATGAATGTGTTAAGTTACTGGGTCGTTCCACGAATAGAGTGCGTGTCTTTTATATCCTTGTGACAGAGTGTTTATTTAGATCAAAAACTAAATGTAACAGCTAGATCATATACACCTACACTCTAACTAAACTAAATCATGTTAACATTTCAATAGTAGTTGGTTTTCATTCAAATCATTTAGTTGTTTTCTCATAAAATCTCCATTTTGACATGTCCTACTTCATGTTTGTCAGATTTCTTTGAAGATTAGAGCCCACTTAAGACCCACATTTTCCCAGGTTTTCACCATAATTGTAAAGCCCTAGTTGTGAAATGAACTATTTTTAGTATGGTACAACTATTCGTTTTAAAATTATTTTTTTCATAAGAAACATTGAACATCGAATAGTTAAATCATAGTTTAAAAGCAGGTGAGCTGTTTCTACTCTTCTTGGCCAACTTCTGGTGTTTTGTGGTGAAAAACCCTGTTACCCATAGATGTTTTAAGTACACTGAGGGGGGGGGGGGGGGGGGGGGGTTGCATTCAATTGCCCCTCGCTGTTGTACACAACAAGCTTCCATTCCCCCTGTCACAAGGGGATTTATGGCTGATTTAAGATGACCTTGTCAACCTTGTTACAGTAAACCCTGTTACTTTAATTGTCACCTTTTATAGTCATTTTTATTAGTTGAACCTATGTAGATGGGAAAATATGTTTGTTGTGATGTTGACCATGGGCTCTTTATGACAGAATGCTAATGGTGCCACGAGAACCACAGCAAATATTGAGATGAGTGAGATGCACGACTTCGCTCTCACACAGTCACGCACAGTATCTGTTCACATCTCGCTGTTCACAGTGTGGTAGCCACGTTTCCACACTCTTAGTTGTTGCGGAAATTGACCAACTATGCTGTTTACTTTCTGCATCTACGTTATATCGCTGAGTCTACTTTTAAAATTTGATGAAATACAGTACCAGTCAAAAGTTTGGACACACCTATTCATTCAAAGGTTTTTCTTTATTTTTACTATTTTCTAATATTGTAGAATAATAGTGAAGACATCAAAACTTTGAAATAACACATATGGAATCATGTAGTAACCAAAAAAGTGTTAAACAAATTCTTCAAAGTAGCCACCTTTTGCCTTGATGACAGCTTTGCACACGCTTGGCACTCTCTCAACCAGCTTCATGAGGAATGCTTTTTCAACAGTCTTGAAGGAGTTCCCACATATGGTGAGCACTTGTTGGCTGCTTTTTCTTCATCCCAAACCATCTCAATTGGGGCAGCAGGTAGCCTAGTGGTTAGAGTGTTGGACTAGTAACCAGAAGGTTGCTAGATTGAATCCCCGAGCTGACAAGGGAAAAATCTGTTGTTCTGCCCCTGAAAAAGGCAGTTAACCCACTGTTCCTAGGCCATCGTTGTAAATAAGAATTTGTTCTTAACTGACTTGCCTAGTTAAATAAAGGTTAAAAAAATATATATAATTGGGTTGTGGACGGGTGATTGTGGAAGCAAGGTCATCTGATGCAGCACTCCATCACGCTCCTTCTTGGTCAAAAATCCCTTACACAGCCTGGAGGTGTGTTGGATCATTGTCCTGTTGAAAAACAAATGATAGTCCCACCAAGCGCAAACTAGATGGGATGGCGTATCGCTGCAGAGTGCTGTGGTAGCCATGCTGTTTAAGTGTGCCTTGAATTCTAAATAAATCACAGACAGTGTCACCAGCAAAGGACCCCCACACCATCACACCTCCTCCTCCATGCTCCACGGTGGGAACCACACATGCGGAGATCATCCGTTCACCTACTCCGTTCACCTACCGACACAGCAGTTGGAACCAAAAATTGCACATTTAGACTCATTAGACCAAAGGACGGATTTCCACCAGTCTAATGTCCATTGCTCATGTTTCTTGGACCAAGCAAGTCTCTTCTTCTTATTGGTGTCCTTTAGTAGTGGTTTCTTTGCAGCAATTCGACCATGAAGGCCTGATTCACGCGGTCTCCTCTGAACAGTTGATATTGAGATGTGTCTGTTACTTGAACTGTGTGAAGCATTTATTTGGGCTGCAATTTCTGAGGATGGTAACTCTAATGAACTTATCCTCTGCAGCAGAGGTAACTCTGGGTCTTCTTTTCCTGTGGTGTTCCTCATGAGAGCCAGTTTCATCATGGCGCTTGATGGTTTTTGCGACTGCACTTGAAGAAACTTTTAAAGTTCTTAACATTTTCCGTATTGACTGACCTTCATGTCTGAAGGTAATGATGGACTGTTGTTTCTCTTTGCTTATTTGAGCTGTTATTGCCATAATATGGACTTGGTCTTTTAACAAATAGGGCTATCTTCTGTATACCACACCTACCTTGTCACAAAACAACTGATTGGCTCAAACTCATTAAGAAGGAAAGAAATTCCACAAATGAACTTTTAAGAAGGCACACCTGTTCATTGAAATGCATTCCAGGTGACTGCCTCATGAAGCTGGTTGAGAGAATGCCAAGAGTGTGCAAAGCTGTCCTCAAGGCAAAGAGTGGCTACTTTGAATATATTTTGATTTGTTTAACACTTTTTTGATTACTACATGATTCCATATGTGTTATTTCATAGTTTTGATGTTTTCGCTAATATTATACAATATAGAAAATAGTAAAAAATTAAGAAAAACCTGTGAATAGGTGTGTCCAAACTTTGACTGCTACTGTATATATTTAAAAAGGTTTCCAAAATAACACTACCCAAAGGGCCCGCTATTGGTGGAATGACACTACCATGTATTCAGCACTTTCTGGGTGTTCTACAGAGACGACAGTCAGTGTGCGTTGGGAGTCGCAGCTTGTGTGCACGTGGCTCTCCCCTTGGGTACGGCTGACTCGAATCTCGCCAAGTTGCACAATCAGAAGTGATGAGGCAGACACAGAGGCAGCCAGTAGCCAGGAGCCAGGGCCGTGTCCTGGCCTTACCTCTCTCCATTGTCTGCTGTCCCCTCCTTGCCTGAGGCATGTTCAGCCAGCCTGAGCTAGTCCACCCACATACCCCTGCACCCCTTCCACCTCACCAGTCTGTCTGCCACTCGGTTAGAATTACTGCACACTGACCGACACTGAAGTGGCTATGTGTCTCTGTCTGAAACTGTGCAACCAACACCACAGGGAGGGCGGAGTGATGAAAAATGCCGTGTCACAACAGAGAATAGAGAGAAAGAGAGAGAGATAGTGATAAAAACGGAAAGGTTCTGTTTTGTCTTATTTTGTGGGCTGCAAGTCTGGCTGGAGCGGTCTGATTTTCATTCTCCGCTTCTCAGTTCCCATGGAATTTTCCCCAAGTCTGCGCCAATATAAGTTGAAGCAAACTCTATTCATCTATTTAGCAAGCTAGGGAGCTCTGCAGCTTAGCCTCTCCCACAGAAGTTCCATATGGGCGACACATGAAGTGAGATCTGCCAGAAGCAGCTGGAACCACTTTAGGAGTTCAGGCTCCGTCCAATTTCATTGTAAATGCATAATACACCTGCTGTTTATATTCGCTCTTCAGATCTGCTACTAGCCAATATACATGGCAAAATACTGTGTTAATCGAGTGATAATTGTGATCATTACCACACGCTGCAGGGTCTGTGAAGCTAGTATAAAATGCTGTCATTGTTACGAAGTATGAAGAACTCAGGAGCACAATACTGCTATGCTACATTAAAGGAATATAACTAACCACATTTTAATCTGTTCTTCAAGTGGTGTATATGAGTTTTCTTAATGATAACCTTGAGTCATTTGGTGTTGGAAGGTAATTGCTTTCTTTTGCAAAGGATCTGTGAATACCGCCTTACCATAGACTTTGATACACCCTCAACTTGATATGTGTCAGCTTATGGGACTGGCCGTCTACAACAGCATCACGCTGGACATCAGCTTCCCACCCTGTGTCTACAAGAAGCTGCTGACCCTGCCCGTGGTGCCGTGTGACCTCGATCCCCCCGTTGGCATGGCGACCCTCACCCTGGACGACCTGCAGCAGGTCATGCCTGTATGTACACAACACAAGCTGTGACTCTCACTGGCATTCTTTCCCATTACACTGCACTCTTCTCCTAACGATCACAAGTACAAGAATATTGATTGCAGTAGTCAATGAAACATTTGTATACTTACACAGTACTCCTCTTTTTAAGGATAATTATTTCTACAATCAAATGAATGGACGTGATGCTTATGAGAGGACATTTTAGAATGATTAAGATTTTCTCTGAAGGGTAAAGTGTTGATTTGTACAGTATATGAATATGGATGTACAGTTGAAGTCGGAAGTTTACATACACTTAGGTTGGAGTCATTAAAACTTGTTTTTCAACCACTCCACAAATTTCTTGTTAACTAACTATAGTTTTGGCAAGTCGGTTAGAACATCTACTTTGTGCATGACACAAGTAATTTTTCCAACAATTGTTTTTAGACGGATTATTTCACATATAATTCACAGTATCACAATTCCAGTGGGTCAGAAGTTTACATACACTAAGTTGAATTTCGCTCAGGAAGAAGACGCATTCTGTCTCCTAGAGATGAAGGTACTTTGGTGCGAAAAGTGCGAATCAATCCCAGAACAACAGAAAAGGACCTTGTGAAGATGCTGGAGGAAACAGGTACAAAAGTATCTATATCCACAGTAAAAAAGACAAAGATCGTACTTTTTGGAGAAATGTCCTCTGGTCTGATGAAACAAAACTAGAACTGTTTGGCCATAATGACCATCGTTATGTTTGGAGGAAAAAGGGGGAGGCTTGCAAGCCGAAGAACACCATCCCAACCGTGACGCACGGGGGTGGCAGCATCATGTTGTGGGGGTGATTTGCTGCAGGAGGGACTGATGCACTTCACAAAATAGATGGCATCGTGAGGAAGGAAAATTATGTCGATATATTGAAGCAACATCTGCTAAAATTAACTCCAATATGCCCCTGTTCCTACTTATAGCTGAACAATATGTGAAGGAATAAAGGCATCATAATGTCAGTAATGTGCTTGTAGTTTAGGGAGTCATATATTGTGCTATTTGTTGACGCGTGGTGTCGAAGTGTTTGTGCCATGCGCCACAGGAGTGTGAGATAATCAACCAGGTTCACACTCCATACGGTCCCAGTCTCACCCTGCCACCAGTCTCATAACAGTGTGGCTGCTGCCAAAGTGAGATGGGAGTGATTTGGCTAGGTCTCAGAGGTGCCAGGCTGGACTCCCACCATCACCTCAGACACACCAGTGATAGATTCCTACCCACAGATGTCACACCTAGCAGTCTAACACTGCTGATGAAGCTCTCCTGGTGATGGCAACATTTTTTATTGATCAGGGGGGGTTGAATGATGCCAGCTGTAGTTAAGGAGGAGGATTAGGGAGGAGAGATACACTTCACGTGGCATGACATGTTCTGCAATTGCCATCAATGTTATGCTTTGTTGACATAATATTTCCTTATATAATCATGTAGTTTCACATAATATGTAGATTTTTGAGTTGCTATTGAAAGTGATTGAAGTACTGATATTTTCCAATATTCACCAGCAGAGGGCTCTCAAACCTAACGTATGCACATCGCCACTTGCAATCTCTACAAACTCACTGTTACAAACTGTTACAAACTCTATGTTAATCACATACTGTTTACTTGTATGCACACAATACATTACTGTCACTAAGACTAGTATTAAACTGCTTTTGGTGTAATTGTGTAGCTTTCTATTCAGTATGCATCTTATCTCATTGGGCTCCCGAGTGGCGCAGCGGTCTGAATGACTGCATCTCAGTTTTAGAGGTGTCACTACAGACCCTGGTTCGATTCCAGGCTGTATCACAACCAGCTGAGATTGGGCGGAAAACAACTGGCCCAGTGTCGTAAGGGTTTGGCCGGTGTAGGCCGTCATTATAAATAAGAATTTGTTCTTAACTGACTTGCCTAGTTAAATTAATAAACATTGCACTGCGCAGCCTTGCCAGATGTTGGTCTGTACTGGGCAGTTGGCCTTGTCTTAGCTTACATAACGGCCTCTGTTGAATACCTTTTCCTAAATTGGAGGAGGACAGGGAAAAAGCTACCACAAGTTCTTTAAAAAGACTGACCAGCACTGACGTCAAACACATGTCATTGTTCTTCGAATGATTGCTTTTGCATTCTAAAATGTATTTTGTGTGACTATGTTCTAAGGTATGGATTGGAATAGCATAATCACAGTGATGTCATTGTATTTGGTACAAATCATTCCCTAAGTTCTAGACCTCAGCTGAATCTGGTAATGAGTGCTGTGGCTGTTGACCACATTAAGGAGACTAAATTTATTGGTGTTACCTTAGATTGTAAACTGTCATGGTCAAAATATATTGATCAATGGTTGTGTAAAGATGGGGAGAGATCTGTCCGTGATAAAGAGACACCACACTCCACAAAGCAAGTCCTGCAGGCTCTAGTTTTATCTTATCTTGATATTGTCCAGTCATATGGGGTGGCAGGTAGCCTAGTGGTTAGAGAATTAGGCCAGTAACAGAAAGTGTTGCTGGATCGAATCCCCGAGCCCACAAGGTAAAACGATGTTGTTCTGCCTCTGAACAAGGCAGTTTACCCACTGTTCCTAGGCTGTCATTGTAAATAAGAATTTGTTCTTATCTGACTTGCCTAGTTAAATAAAATAAAAAAATATGATCAAGTGCTGCAAAGAAGGAGCTACAGTAGTTAAGCTACAGCTTGCCCAGAACAGAGTGGCATGTCTTACTCTTCATTGTAATCAGAGGGCAAATATTAATACTATGCATGCCAGTCTCTCTTGGCTAAGAGTTGAGGGAAGACTGACTGCGTCTGTATTTTTTTTAATAAGAAACATTAAATGTTCCAAATTGTTTGCATATTCAACTTAAACAGAGCACTGACACACACACTTACCCCACCAGACATGCCACCAGGGGTCTTTTCACATTCCCCAAAAGTCCAGAACAAATTCAAGGAAATGTACAGTATTATACAGAGCCATGGAACTCCCATCATATTTCACAAGTGAACAGCAAACTTGGTTTCAAAAAACAAATAAAGCAACACCTCACGCACGACACAACGCCTACTTTTTGTGTGCATGTACTGACATGTAAACTACATGACCAAAAGTATGTGGACACGTGCTCGTTGAACATCTCATTCCAAAATCGTGGGCATTAATATGGAGTTGGTCCCCCTTTTTCTGCTATAACAGCAACCACTCTTCTGGGAAGGCTTTCCAATAGATGTTGGAATATTGCTACAGGGACTTGCTTCCATTCAGCGACAAGAGCATTAGTGAGGTCGGGCACTGGTGTTGGACAATTAGGCCTGGCTCGCAGTCTGCATTCCAATTCATCCCAAAGGTGTTGAATGGAGTTGAGGTCAGGACGCTGTGCAGGCCAGTCCAGTTCTTCCACATCGATCCCGACAAACCATTTCTATATTGACCTCGCTTTGTGCGTGGGGGCATTATCATGCTAAAACAGGAAAGGACCTTCCCCAAACTGTTGCCACAAAGTTGGAAGCACAGAATCGTCTACAATGCCATTGTATGCTGTAGTGTAAAGATTTCCCTTCAATGGAACTAAGGGGCCTAGCCCGAACCATGAAAAACAGCCTCAGACCATTATGCCTCCTCCACCAAACTTTATAGTTGGCACTATGCATTCGGACAGGTATCGTTCTCCTGGCATTCGCCAAACCCAGATTCGTCAGTCGGACTGCTAGATGGTGATGCGTGATTCATCACTCCAGAGAACTTGTTTCCACTGCTCCAGAGTCCAATGGCTGCGAGCTTTACACCGACGCTTGGCACTGCACATGGTGATTTTAGGTCTGCCATTGAAACCCATTTCATGAAGCTTCCGACGAACAGTTATTGTGCTGACGATGCTTCCATAGGCAGTTTGAAACTCGGTGTTGAAACCGAAGACAGAAAGTTTTTATGCGCTTCAGCACTTGGCGGTCCCATTCTGTTAGCTTGTGTGGCCTACGACTTCGTGGCTGAGCACTTACAGTTGACCGGGGCAGCTCTAGCAGGGCAGAAATTTGATGAACTGACTTGTTGGAAAGGTGGCATCCTATGACAGTGCCACGTTGAAAGTCACTGAGCTCTTCAGTCAGGCCATTCTACTGACAATGTTTGTCTATGGAGATTGCATGACGGTGTGCAAAAAATGTATAAACCTGTCACCAACGGGTGTGGCTGAAATAGCCGAATCCACTAATTTGAAGGGCTGTCCAAATACTTTTATATATATAATGTATGTGTAATTGCTAGATGTATTGTCGTTAAGTGTCAGACCCCAGTAAGACTACCTGCCGCCATTGGCATTGGCTAATTTGGATTTGTATTTGTGTTTTTTATGGATCCCCATTAGCTGTACTCTCATGTACTCTTCCTGGGGTCCAGCAAAATTAAGGTAGTTATACAATTTGAAAAACATTACAATACATTCACAACAGATTTCACAACACATTAAGTGTGTGCCCTCAGGCCACTACTCTACTACCACATATCTACAATACAAAATCCATGTGTTATCGTGTGTCTGTGCCTGTGTTTGTGTCTCTTCACAGTCCCCGCTGTTCCATAAGGTATATTTTTATCTGTTTTTCAAATCTGATTCTACTGCTTGCGTATGTTACTTGATGTGGAATAGAGTTCCATGTAGTCATGGCTCCATATAGTACTGTCCCATGGTCTGTTCTGGACATGTGAAGAGACCTCTGGTGGCATGTCTTGTGGGGTATGCATGGGTGTCTGAGCTGTGTGCTAGTAGTTTAAACAGACACCTCGGTGCATTCAACATGTCAAAACTTCTTACAAAAACAAGTAGTGATGAAGTCGATCACTCCTCTACTTTGAGCCATGAGAGATTGACATGCAAATGATTAATATTAGCTCTACGTGTACATTTAAGAGCCAACTGTGCTGCCTTGTTCTGGACCAGTTGTCATTTTCCCAAGTTCCTCTTTGTAGCACTAATGTGGATCCTAATAAAATCAACTACAACAAATCATGTACCATGCATACACCATATAATGGTTATTTTGTTTCCTCAATATGTGTTCTAGATTGTGTAGTGGCAAAGGCTTTACATGGTGCTCTTGTTGTTTGTTCTTACAATGTCACACAAAAGAGAAGTCAGTCATTAGAAGTATCAATAATGAAATGAAGTCAGATTTTCCTCCATAAAACATTCTATGAACATAGTGTTCTGTGCTGTATGAGGCAGAAGTTTCCACCGTGGCACTTTCAAATGGCAAGATGCTTTTTTTCCCTCTTTACAGATTTAGAAGAAGAAGAAGGTATATATGCTTCATAAAGATTGGTTGCAATCTATATAAAAAGCCATGCTTAAAGATTTGATCTCGTGTTTCAGGATCTTTCTCATGGGCTGGCAGAACTTCTCAGTTACGAAGGCAACGTGGAGGAGGACTTCAGTACTACTTTTCAGGTGGGGAAAACACAAATTCTTATACACAATAACACTTATGAAACATAATATATTTGACATTACCATAATACATACTGTGACAGCACAAGGGAAGCGCTCCACTAATGTAATGAATGTAATTTTAGGTGTCGCAGGAAGAACTAGGTGTGATCAAGTCCTACAATCTGAAACCGGGAGGAGATAAGATTCCTGTCACCAACCAGAACAGGAAGGGTAAGTGAGAAGTAGACAGATGCCAAAGAAAAGACCACTGTCCTTCAGTAGCTTGGGATATCTAACAGTACACTGCCTTTCAGACTATGTGGCAATTGTTTGTTCTCTCATAGTTGATTGTTTGATTATTCTTGTCTTTGCAGAGTATGTCCAGCTGTACGTAGATTTCCTGCTGAATAAGTCCATTTACAGGCAGTTTACTACCTTCTACTATGGCTTCCACAGTGTGTGCGCCTCCGACGCTTTGATGGTAAGAATGTCAAGACTTCTGGGCTTCCCGAGTGGCACAGTGGTCTAAGGCACTGCATCCCAGTGCTAGAGGCGTCACTACAGATTCGGGTTCGAACCCAGGCTGTGTTGCAGCCGGCCGCGACCGAGAGACCCATGAGGCGGCGCACAATTGGCCCAGCGTCGTCTGTGGTAGGGGAGGGTTTGGCCGGCCAGGATGTCCTTGTCCCATTGTGCTATAACAACTCCTGTAGCGGGCCGGGTGCATGCACGCTGACACGGTTTCCAGTTGTACAGTGTTTCCTCTGACACATTGGTGCAGCTGGCTTCTGGGTTTAGTGAGACAGGTCAAGGGCAGGCAGGGGTCAGTATTCCAGATAGGTGGGGCAAAGGTACAGGATGGCAGTCAGGGTAGGCAGAGGTCAGTAATCCAGATAAGTGGGGCAAAGGTACAGGACGGCAAGCAGGGTCAGGGCAGGCAGAAAAGGTCAAAACCGGGAAAACTAGAAAACAGGAACAATCGAGAGACAGGAACAGAGGGAAAACCGCTGGTAGGCTTGACGAAACAAAACAAACTGGCAACAGACAACCAGAGAACACAGGTATAAATACACAGGGGATGATGGGCGACACCTGGAGGGGGGTGGAGACAATCACAAAGACAGGTGAAACAGATCAGGGTGTGACAAAAAAGGGTTACAACCATACCGGAACACTTTTTTGGTGCTATATACTGTATATAACTTTTTTAATGGTTCTTTATAGAACCTTAGGAAATAGTTATTTATAACAGCTTACAGGTTCCATTTAGAACCTTATG
Organism: Salvelinus namaycush; assembly: GCF_016432855.1. NCBI lineage: Eukaryota > Metazoa > Chordata > Actinopteri > Salmoniformes > Salmonidae > Salvelinus > Salvelinus namaycush. Next base: position 11,362,616 of record NC_052310.1, read on the forward strand.
AGTATGGTTCTTTATAGAACCTTCAAAAAAGGGTTCTGCTAGGGTTAAAAGCCAAAGAACCACTATCTGGTATTATTTAGAACCATTCTTTTTTAGTGTGTATCACTGAAAGTGAAAGGACATCATTTGTTGTGCTGCATTTCAGTGCCAGCTGGTCCTGTTTGAAAAGTCAATAGTGTTCAACTCATGTAGAAAGTTCCTGATTAGGCAGCATAGGGAGAAACGTGAGGTCCATTTTGCATTTACATTTTACAGAGAGGCAATGAGGAGTTGAGGCTAGGCTGTGTGTGCATGAAGGTGTGTGAGTGAGTGTACTGTTCCTCGCTGCCTGCTAAATGTGTTCACAGAGCTCCCCTCCCCCTCTCTTGACATAGGCGTCCTAACAGGGATTTTTGTGTGCTCTGTCTCCACCCTGTAACCAGGGCTCTTTGGGCCATAAGGGGGTGGCTCGTATGAGTGGCCTATAGAAAGTGTACGTGGGAACCACAATAAATGACAAGAGTGACGTCCTTCCACGAATATAAATCAGACAGACCACAAAGCTTCTGTATTCATGCAGAACCAGGCCAGCTTTATGGTTAGATTTGCATGGTTTGACATGGGAGGATCTGGCTCTCTCTGGTCGTTATCAGTTGCTTTCCCATTAGCTAATTAACTGTTTCCTTGCTGACCTGCTGACAGAAACCGATCGGCATATTGTGGAACTAACAATGAGTGAAAGATGGACCACACCAACCGTCTTTGATAGGCAGGCCGCGGTCCGTATCCAGACCCGTACGGACCACGGGTCCCCAACAAAAAATACGATTTTGTTGTAATGTTTGAGTCACTCAGATAACATATGAACACATTAAGAAATGGCAAAATGTGTAGAATAGCAGGAAATAATCTTTAAAACTACAACATTTTCTCTCCAACAATAAGAGCAGTGTAATCAGTTTGTGTCTTGGACAGTGCTTGTGTTGGGGTTGGAGTTTGTTACTACACTGATCAATTACCATATCAATCCAGACCTTTTCCACCTAGGACATTTGTGTGACTGGACCTTTTCAAATAGTATTTGAGTACCCCTGGACTACACCAAGTAATCAATCAATTAGAATCAATAAAAATTGACATGATTATGTAACGAACGTCGTCGGGAGAAGGAGAAGACCAAGGTGCAGCGTGGTAAGTATTCATAATCCTTTTAATAAATACGAATACTAGAACAAAAAAACAACAAAACGACAAACGAACAGTTCTGCAAGGTGCAATACACAAAACAGAAAACTACCCACAAACACAGGTGGGAACAGGCTACCTAAGTATGGTTCTCAATCAGAGACAACGATAGACAGCTGCCTCTGATTGAGAACCACACACGGCCAAACACAAAGAAATAGACAACATAGAACACCAGACATAGAATGCCCACCCCAACTCACGCCCTGACCAAACGAAAATAGAGACATAAAAAAGGAACTAAGGTCAGGGCGTGACAGTACACCCCCCCCAAAGGTGCGGACTCCGGCCGCAAAACCTGAACGTATAGGGGAGGGTCTGGGTGGGCATTTCACCGCGGTGGCGGCTCTGGTGTGGGACGTAGACCCCGCTCCACCTCTGGCTTGCCCACTTAGGTGGCGCCTCTAGAGCGGGGACCCTCGCCTCCGACCCCGGACTGGGGACCCTCGCAGCAGGCCCCGGATAGGAGGGCGACTCTGGCAGCTCCGGACAGGAGGGCGACTCTGGCAGCTCCGGACAGGAGGGCGACTCTGGCAGCTCCGGACAGGAGGGCGACTCTGGCAGCTCCGGACAGGAGGGCGACTCTGGCAGCTCTGGACAGGAGGGCGACTCTGGCAGCTCCGGACTGAAGCCCGTCGCTGGAGGCTCCGGACAGGAGGGCGTCGCTGGAGGCTCCGGACTAGAGGGCGTCGCTGGAGGCTCCGGACTAGAGGGCGTCACTGGAGGCTCCGGACTAGAGGGCGTCGCTGGAGGCTCCGGACTAGAGGGCGACGCTGGAGGCTCTGGACTAGAGGGCGACGCTGGAGGCTCCGGACTAGAGGGCGACGCTGGATCATCGCCATGGATCATCACTGGAGGCTTCGTGCCATGGATCATCACTGGAGGCTTCATGCCATGGATCATCACTGGAGGCTTCGTGCCATGGATCATCACTGGAGTGGAGAGACACACAGGAGGCCTGGCTCTGGGAGAAGGCACAGGACTCACCAGGCTGGGGAGACATGCAGGAGGGTTAGGGCTTAGCACAGGCACAGAACTCACCAGGCTGGGGAGACATGCAGGAGGCCTTGTCTGAGGCACCGGATGCACTGGGCCGTGGAGGCGCACTGGAGGTCTCGAGCAACGAGCCTGCACAACCTGTCCTGGCTGGATACCCCCTGTAGCCCGGCAAGTGCGGAGAGTTGGAACAGGCCGCACTGGGCTGTGCTGGTGAACCGGGGACACCGTGCGTAGGGCTGGTGCCGTATAACCCGGGCCGAGGAGATGCACTGGAGACCAGATGCTCTGAGCCGGCATCATCCCTCCTGGCTCGATGCCCACTCTAGCCCGGCCAATTCGAGGAGCTGCGATGTAGCGCACCGGACTATGCGTGCGCACTGGGAACACCGTGTGCTTCAAGGCATAACACGGTGCCTGCCCGGTCACTCTCTCGCCACGGTAAGCACGTGGAGTTGGCTCAGGTCTCCTACCTGACTCCGCCAATCTCCCCATGTGTCCCCCCCTCCTCCAAAAAATTCTGGGGCTACCTCTCGTGCACGTTACCTCGAGCCAATTCATCGTAGTGTCGCCGCTCCGCTCTAGCTGCCTCCAGCTCCTCTTTCGGACGGCGATACTCTCCCGGCTGTGCCCTGGGTCCCTTGCCGTGCAATATTTCCTCCCATGTCCAGGAGTCCATTACACGATGCTTGGTCCTTTGGTGGTGGGTAGTTCTGTATCGAACGTCGTCGGGAGAAGGAGAAGACCAAGGTGCAGCGTGGTAAGTATTCATAATCCTTTTAATAAATACGAATACTAGAACAACAAAACGACAAACGAACAGTTCTGCAAGGTGCAATACACAAAACAAAAAACAACTACCCACAAACACAGGTGGGAACAGGGTACCTAAGTATGGTTCTCAATCAGAGACAACGATAGACAGCTGCCTCTGATTGAGAACCACACACGGCCAAACACAAAGAAATAGACAACATAGAACACCAGACATAGAATGCCCACCCCAACTCACGCCCTGACCAAACGAAAATAGAGACATAAAAAAGGAACTAAGGTCAGGGCGTGACAGTACACCCCCCCCCCCAAAGGTGCGGACTCCGGCCGCAAAACCTGAACGTATAGGGGAGGGTCTGGGTGGGCATTTCACCGCGGTGGCGGCTCTGGTGTGGGACGTAGACCCCGCTCCACCTCTGGCTTGGCCCACCCCAACTCACGCCCTGACCAAACCAAAATAGAGACATAAAAAGGAACTAAGTTCAGGGCGTGACAGATTAACTTCTTATGGCTGCAAGCCCGAAGCCGGCCACAATATGACAACAGCCACTTCAAGTGCAGGGCGCGAAATTCAAAATATATTTTTTTGAAATATTTAACTTTCACACATTAACAAGTCCAATACAGCAAATGAAAGGTACACATCTTGTGAATCCAGCCAACATGTCCGATTTTTAAAATGTTTTACAGCGAAAACAGCACATATATTTATGTTAGCTCACCACCAAATACAAAAAAGCACTAACATTTTTCACAGCACAGGTAGCATGCACAAAGCCAACCTAACTAACCAAGAACCAACCAAACTAACCAACAAACAACTTCATCAGATGACAGTCTTATAACATGTTATTCAATAAATCTATGTTTTGTTCGAAAAATGTGCATATTTCAGGTATAAATCATAGTTTACATTGCAGCTACAATCAGAAATTGCACCGAAAGCAGCCAGAATAATTACAGACACCAACGTCAAATACCTAAATACTCATCATAAAACATTTCTGAAAAATCGATGGTGTACAGCAAATTAAAGACAAACATCTTGTGAATCCAGCCAATATTTCCGATTTTTTAAGTGTTTTACAGCGAAAACACAATATAGCGTTATATTAGCTTACCACAATAGCCAGAAACACAAGCCATTTCCCAGCAGCAAAAGTTAGCGATCGTAACAAACCAGTAAAAGATATATAATTTTTGACTAACCTTGATATGCTTCATCAGATGACAGTCCTATAACATCAGGTTATACATACACTTATGTTTTGTTCGAAAATGTGCATATTTAGAGCTGAAATCAGTGGTTATACATTGTGCTAACGTAGCTACTTTTTCCCACAACGTCCGGATTTTTTTCTGACACTTTTTCTGACACACATATTCTGACCAAATAGCTATTCATAAACATAACTAAAAAATACATGTTGTATAGGAAATGATAGATACACTAGTTCTTAATGCAATCGCCGTGTTAGAATTCTAAAAATAACTTCATTACGACATAAGGCTTACGTTATGGCGACCGAGTGCCCAAAACCTGGGCGCAAAACTAATAGTACACAGTTCGACAGATATATGAAATAGCATCATAAAATGGGTCCTACTTTTGCTGATCTTCCATCAGAATGTTGTACAAGGTGTCCTTTGTCAAGAACAATCGTTGTTTGGATTTAGAACGTCCTTTTTCCCTCTTGAATTAGCAAGCGCACTAGCCAAGTGGCGCGAAGCTCTCCTTTCTGAACAAAGGCACACAACGCAACACGCCTAACGTCCCGAATAAATTTCAAAAATCTAATAAAACTATATTGAAAAAACATACTTTACGATGATATTGTCACATGTATCAAATAAAATCAAAGCCGGAGATAGTAGTCGCCTATAACGAAAACTTTTCAGAAGGCAATTCCAGGTCCAACCTCGCGCCTTCCTGAAAACAGGAAATGGGTGACACGTCATTCCAAGAGGATTTATTCCATCTCAGACCAAGATAAACACTCCATTTCTTCTCTCACTGCCTCTTGACATCCAGGGGAAGGTGTATGACGTGCATGTATACTAATACGTATCATGCCCATTTATAGGCAGGACCTAGAAGAGAGCATCGATTTCAGATTTTCCACTTCCTGGTCAGGAAGTTTGTGCCAAATGAGTTCTGTTTTACTCACAGATATAATTCAAACGGTTTTAGAAACTAGAGAGTGTTTTCTATCCAATAGTAATAATAATATGCATATTGTACGAGCAAGAATTGAGTACGAGGCCGTTTGAAATGGGCACCTTTTATCTGGCTACTCAATACTGCCCCTGCAGCCCAAACAGATTAAAACAGACTGGAGTACTGCAATTAACTGTATGTAGTGAATTTTCAGATGAGCTGACAGCGATGGAAATTCCCCTCATTGTTTTATTGCGGTCATTGGTATCTGTCTGGGCAAGGACTCTGCTGCACTTCCAAAAACAAATATTTGACTGTTCAATTATCTGTTTGCTGTACGTGTCACTGAATGCCAGAGTTGGTATCTATGCCACAGCTGAACCGATCACAAACCACAGTTAAACATTCATTTAATTATTTTCCTGGTGCAGCAATTTTAGCATGCATGCTGAGTCTATCCATTTTGAATAGGAATCTAATATGCATTGTTGGGGTCTAAATAAACCGAGTAAAAAACTCACTGACGCTTAGTAAAGCTCAAACCAAGTTTATTCACCCGCTGGGTCATACAGCTGCATAAGACCAAAAACATTATAACGATTCTCGTGGGCTGAAGGAAGAGTGGACCAAGGTGCAGTGTTTAAAGTGTTCCTAATTTAATCCAAAAACCAAATCGAACAAAAACAACAAACAGGAGAACGAAAGCGAAACAGTTCTGTCTGGTGCAGACACAAAAACAGAAAACAACTACCCACAAAACACAGGTGGGAAAAGGCTACCTAAGTATGGTTCTCAATCAGAGACAACGATAGACAGCTGCCTCTGATTGAGAACCACACCCGGCCAAACACATAGAAATAGACAACATAGAACAAAAACATAGAATGCCCACCCCAACTCACGCCCTGACCAACCAAAATAGAGACATTAAAAGGATCTCTAAGGTCAGGGCATGACAAACATATTCACACAAGTACTGGTATTTAACCCTTTCTCCTATGCTGAGTCTCTTACACATCTGAACAGCCAATACATCTCTATTGCTAATAGAACCTTAGTGATATCTGTTCTTCCTTACTTCATCTGACCTGACTCCTCCCCATAGGATCCCTGATGTCCAAAAATAACATATTCTCACAGAATGTAAGATGTCTAAATTCCCCTCTCTCCCTCAGTGACATGAATAAGGATACTTCATATTTTCAATTTAGAACTCAGAACCCATCAGAATGTAACAGGAAAATAATTTTAAACAGAATGCAGTTGTCACGTTCCTGACCTATTTCTGTTAGTTTGTTGTATGTGTTAGTTGGTCAGGACGTGAGTTTGGGTGGGCATTCTATGTTTTCTGTTTCTATGTTGGTTTATGGGTTGCCTGGTATGGCTCTTAATTAGAGGCAGGTGTTTGGCTTTCCTCTAATTAAGAGTCATATTTAGGTAGGTGGTTTCACAGTGTTCGTTGTGGGTGGTTGTCTCCTGTGTCAGTCGCACCATACGGGACTGTTCGGTTTGTGTTGTACATCGTCATTTTATGTGTAGGCTATTTTTCCCTGTTCGTGCGTTCTCGTGTTTAAATGTAAGTTCGTCGTTCAGGTCTCTACACCGTTTGTTGTTTTTGTTAGTTTAGTCAAGTTCGTGTTTTCTTTAATAAATTATGTGTTCAAACTCCGCTGCGCCTTGGTTCCCTCAATACTCCTCCTTTTCGGTTGAAGAGGAGGAGGAGCGCCGTTACAGAACCACCCACCAAATCTCCAGAACCAAGCAGCGGTGTAAACGGAGTAAGGGACAGAAAAAGAAGGAGGAATGGACTTGGGACGATGTATTGGACGGGAAAGGTTGCTACACATGGGAGGAGATCCTGGCTGGTAGGGATCGCCTCCCATGGGAACAGCTGGAGGCACTGAGGAGAGCAGAGGCAACCGGAGAAGGGAACCGGAGTTATGAGGGGACGCGTCTAGCACGGAAGCCCGAAAAGCCCGTGAGTACCACCCAAAAATTTCTTGGGGGGGGGCTAAGAGGTAGTGGGCCAAGGGCAGGTAGGAGACCTGCGCCCACTTCCCAGGCTTACCGTGGAGAGCGGGAGTACGGGCAGGCGCCGTGTTACGCAGTAGAGCGCACGGTGTCTCCTGTACGAGTGCATAGCCCAGTGCGGGTTATTCCACCTCCCCGCACGGGTAGGGCTAGATTGGGCATTGAGCCAGGTGTCATGAGGCCGGCTCAACGCGTCTGGTCTCCAGTGCGTCTCCTCGGGCCGGCTTACATGGCACCAGCCTTACGCATGGTGTCCCCGGTTCGCCTACATAGCCCGGTGCGGGTTATTCCACCTCCCCGCACTGGTCGGGCGACGGGGAGTATTCAACCAGGTAAGGTTGGGCAGGCTCGGTGCTCAAGGGAGCCAGTACGCCTTCACGGTCCGGTATTTCCGGCACTACCTCCCCGCCCCAGCCCAGTACCACCAGTGCCTACACTACGCACCAGGCTTCCAGTGCGTTTTCAGAGCCCTGTTCCTCCTCCACGCACTCTCCCTATGGTGCGTGTCTCCAGCCTAGTGCCTCCAGTTCCGGCACCGCGCACTAAGCCACATGTGCGTCTCCTAAGTCCTGTGCACACTGTTGTTTCTCCCCGCACTCGTCCTGAGGTGCGTGCCCTCAGTCCGGTACCACGCACCAGGCATATAGTGCGCTTCGAGAGGTCAGTGTGTCCTGTCCCTGCTCCCCGCACTAGGCTTGAAGTGCGTGTCCTCAGTCAGGTGCCTCCAGTTCCGGCACCACGCACCAAGCCTACAGTGCGTCTCAGCCGGCCAGAGTCTGCCGTCTGCCCAACGGCGCATGAACTGCCCGTCTGCCATGAGCCTGCAAAGCTGCCCGTCTGCCATGAGCCTACAGAGCCTTCCGCCAGACAGGAGCAGCCAGAGCCTTCCGCCAGACAGGAGCAGTCTGAGCCATCCGTCTCCCCAGCGCCGTCTGAGCCATCCGTCTCCCCAGCGCCGTCTGAGCCATCCGTCTCCCCAGCGCCGTCTGAGCCATCCGTCTCCCCAGCGCCGTCTGAGCCATCCGTCTCCCCAGCGCCGTCTGAGCCATCCGTCTCCCCAGCGCCGTCTGAGCCATCCGTCTGTCCCGAGCCATTAGAGCCGCCCGTCTGTCCCGAGCCGTCAGAGCCGATAGTCAGTCAGGAGCCGCTAGAGCCAGTCGTCAGTCAGGATCTGCCAGAGCCGCCAACCAGACAGGATCTGCCAGAGCCGCCAACCAGACAGGATCTGCCAGAGCCGCCAACCAGACAGGATCTGCCAGAGCCGCCAACCAGACAGGATCTGCCAGAGCCGCCAGCCAGCCATGAGCGTCCAGAGCCGCCAGCCAGCCATGAGCGTCCAGAGCCGTCAGCCAGCCATGAGCGTCCAGAGCCGTCAGCGAGCCATGAGCGTCCAGAGCCGTCAGCGAGCCATGAGCGTCCAGAGCCGTCAGCGAGCCATGAGCGTCCAGAGCCGTCAGCCAGCCATGAGCGTCCAGAGCCGTCAGCCAGCCATGAGCGTCCAGAGCCGTCAGCCAGCCATGAGCGTCCAGAGCCGTCAGCCAGCCATGAGCGTCCAGAGCCGTCAGCCAGTCATGAGCTGTCCCTCAGCCCAGAGCGGCTATTTACCCAGAACTGCCCCTCAGTCCAGAGCTGTCTCTCTGTCCGGAGTTGCCCCTCTATCCTGAGCTGCCCCTCTATCCTGAGCTACCTCTCTATCCTGAGCTACCTCTCTATCCTGAGCTATCTCTCTATCCTGAGCTATCCCTCTGTCCTGAGCTATCCCTCTGTCCTGAGTTATCCCTCTATCCCGGGGCTGCCCCTTGTATTGATGTTACCCAAAAGATTAAGTGGGTGTAGTATGAGGGTGGTCATTTGTAGGGGGAGATGGAAGCTGGGATTGACTATGGTGGGGTGGGGACCTCGCCCGGAGCCTGAGCCACCACCGTGGTCAGATGCCCACCCAGACCCTCCCCTAGACTTTGTGCTGGTGCGCCCGGAGTTCGCACCTTATGGGGGGGGTTATGTCACGTTCCTGACCTATTTCTGTTAGTTTGTTGTATGTGTTAGTTGGTCAGGACGTGAGTTTGGGTGGGCATTCTATGTTTTCTGTTTCTATGTTGGTTTATGGGTTGCCTGGTATGGCTCTTAATTAGAGGCAGGTGTTTGGCGTTCCTCTAATTAAGAGTCATATTTAGGTAGGTGGTTTCACAGTGTTCGTTGTGGGTGGTTGTCTCCTGTGTCAGTGTTTGTCGCACCATACGGGACTGTTCGGTTTGTGTTGTACATCGTCATTTTATGTGTAGGCTATTTTTCCCTGTTCGTGCGTTCTCGTGTTTAAATGTAAGTTCGTCGTTCAGGTCTGTCTACACCGTTTGTTGTTTTTGTTAGTTTAGTCAAGTTCGTGTTTTCTTTAATAAATTATGTGTTCAAACTCCGCTGCGCCTTGGTTCCCTCAATACTCCTCCTTTTCGGTTGAAGAGGAGGAGGAGCGCCGTTACAGCAGTGCAATATCAGAATCAGTAATACTATGTCATTTGTCGCAATGACTAAACTTGACGGGGACTCAAATGACAAATGTCCCTGAGCTTTTTGTTTTTGCACTGAGACTAAAACAAAAATCCCTCTTTCAATCTTGGTAGGACTTGCTACTTAATATGCTCTTGTTGCACCAGCACCAACACAGAATTTGCCATTAGTTAGATATATGCAGTACTGCTTCTATTTTTAGTTCTGTTAGTACAATCTATTAGTTCTCTCAGGAGATTTTTCCTCTTAGCTTTCCAAGGCAGTGCATGCTCATATGAACAGGCTCATATTGTACATGTATTTTCATGCTGGTCAGTGAAAGTGGGACGGAAACATGTACTGTACATGTAGGAAAAGTCAGCTTTAGCCCCCACATGGCCCGACGCCAGTGAATGCAATCGGCTTTCAAACCAGCTCCTTGATACAGTTACGCAATGGTTGTCTACGCTTGCATTAATTATGCAACACTGCTGTGACAGCAATAACTCAATGGCTGTCTAGTGGGGTGAGGGGAGAGAGGGAAGATGGGGGAGAGAGGGGAAAGGGAGTGTGGCAGACCACAGTTTGGTCTGTCCCAGATTCTTCAGTAACTCTATACCTCAGCTGGATCTTGCCATTGGCTTGGCTTGCTCTAGCTAGTCATCAGGTTGCATTTATGTTTGCACTTTATGAACAAGGTGAAACTGTGCTGCTGTGAGGCAGTCTTGCAGAGCGTGCACTGCCTGACACTGCTGTCTGGGTGTGTTTGGATAAAGTGGAGTCATGATGTGATAACACAGCTAGCACACAACTTTCTGAGAACCATATGTTTCTTTGCGCTTGGTGAGAGCGTTGTTGTCCTATGGTTATTTGGCATATAACCTTGCCACAATGTTCTGGGAATGGTGCAGGATACCCAGCTAGCACATAACATTCTGAGAACCATATGCTTCTTCGGTGGGAATTTTAGTACTACGTTTTCTACAGGTTTCCTCATGGTTCTATTTAAAGTCATGTTCTCAGAACGTTCAGAGAACATTAAGAAACAATATTTTTCTGTCGGAATTTCAGTACTTCAGCATAACGTTTTCTGCAGGTTCTATTTTAATTAATGTTCTCTGAACATTAAGAAACCTTTCCATAAAAAAAACAAGAAAACATTAGTTATGTTCAAAGAAAGTTCTAAGAATATTATTTAAAAACATACACATTCCATTCTCAGCGTCAACAAAACTCTCACTATCCTCTATCTTTTAGTATTTATTCGGATTCGAGGCAGCGGCTACTGTTCCTGGGATTCAAACAGGAAACAACACAACAAATAAAGTACATAATATACATAAATATACATAGCACTACATTTGCATTACAATTTAGCCATTCAGCAGAATTTCCCATCCAGAGCGACCCTCAGCTAATGCATTCATCTTAAGATAGACAGGCGAAACAACCACATATCACTGTCGTATCCCAACCACGTATCACATACATAATACAATGCATAATACAATACATAATACAATACAAAATGCATAAAAATTGTCTGTGTCTCATCACAGTCCCCGTCGTGTTGTAAGGTGTTCTTTTATCTGTTTTTTTATCTGTTTTTATTGCTAGTTTGAGTTACCTGGGGTGGCAGAGAGTTTCATTTAGCCATTGCTCTATTTAATACTGTGTGTTTCCCAGCCTCTGTTCTGGACCTGGGGATTGTGAAGAGACCTCTGGTTGCATGTCTCGTGTGGTACTGATGAACTCCGAAATGTGTGCCAACTGCTTGAACAGACAGTTCGGTACCTTCTACACATCAACACTTCGCACAAAGACCAATGGTGATACAGTCAATCTCTCGTCAACTTTGAGCCAGGAGAGATTGATGTGCATGTCATTGATATTTGCCCTCTGTGTACATCTAAGTGGAATACGTGCTGCTCTGTTTTAGACCAACTGCAATTTGCCTATGTGCTTCTTTGCCACACCTGACCACACAACTGGACAGTATTCCAGGTGCCACAAAACTAGGGCCTGTAGGACCTGTCTGGTTGACTGAGATATCAAGAAAGCAGAGCAATGTTAAGTGTGTTCAGGTGTGTTGGCCACGCCCACTAATTGGCCACACCTGATCTTAATTAGTGATTGTTTCCTTTAAAATGGGGTATGTTTGAATAGACTAAAATGAATAGCTTTGTATGAGTAAAAAAAAACTTGGTATTCTAGCAACATCCAGGTGGTGCAGTGGACTATTCCATGATTAGTAAACAGAAGATCATAGGTTCTAATCTCGCAGATACCATGCCTCAATAAAAAAAAATATGTGTTTGCATGATTAATGCTGATTAATTTCCATGTGTCATATCTGTGCTTAGAGTTCAAAACAGTTCATGCTAGCTAGCAGTGTTATTAAAAGTCTTATTGAAACATGTTCTCAGAATGTTATTTCTTTACTTAAATAAAACCTCTCAGGAAAACATCCAGGGAACCATAGTAAAAGTTCTCAGAACCTCAGCTTTACCGGTCAGGACACTTATGGCTTCGTTCCCAGAACCAAAGGAAAACCAAAAACGTACATTCCCACAACATCCAAGGAACCAAATGTGCTAGCTGGGAAGAGTGCATGGGACTGAAAAGTGGTCAAGGACAGAGTAATACAGAGAAAATATGCAACTATGTCTATTAGGGTTTGCAAAATGAGGCCAAATGTATCAAGTTTGCAACTTGATAATGTTTGCATAATGTGTCTGATTAATACTTTAGACAGTGTGTGACACAACAATCCATGCATGACACTACCATAGTCATGCACTGCTCTGTTTAAGTGCAAATTTTAGTGCAATATTGGGTCAATAAACAGGGATTCATGATTCAGACCAACATGGTAGTAACCCCTTGTCTTGTGTCATGCAGTAGTCAGGTTTTAATGGACAAACTCCCATGGTACTAGCACTGGTTGTCTTGTGAAATCCTGCAGTTTCACTGGAATCCCATTGTGTCCTGTAGTTTCATATCCTGCAGTTTTACTTGTCAGACTATTGCGATAGTGACTCTGTGTCTTGTCCCTCTCGTTGTAGTTACTGAGGCCCGAGGAGGTGGAGATCCTGGTGTGTGGCAGTCCCAACCTGGACATGAGCTCTCTGCAGAAGGCAGCCCAGTACGAGGGCTACAGCAAGACTGACCCCACCATCAGGTACTATAAACCCATCATCATATCAGTCATTGTGTAAAAAGGCCTGATGTCTCATAGATATTAAAGCCACAATCCTGAGTTTCTAAATGACCATTGAACAGCAGGAAATATCCCAGATGGTGCATCTAATTAAAGTAGGTCCTAATGATTGTGCCTAACCCTAACCTTAAAGTAAATCATCTAATGTGTTACTCCGTCTACGTGGTCAGGGCGTTCTGGGCCGTGGTGCTGGGATTCCCTCTGAAGTTCCAGAAGAGGCTGCTCCACTTCTCAACAGGAAGTGACCGCGTCCCCGTGGGAGGAATGGCCAACCTCAACTTCAAGATCTCCAAGATTGATGCCTCCACCGACTGGTAAGATACTGCAGATGTCCTCACTGTTTTCTTTCTTATTCATTGTAAACATGTTCGAAAGTACTAAAAGCAGACCTCCTTTATTCAGTTGGTATTGTCACATTTGATTTATACAGAACAGCAACTGTGAACAAACGTGAATTTATCGTTGACCTTTTCTTCCTTCCAGGTTGCCTATATCTCACACATGTTTCAACCAGATCTGCCTGCCACCATACAAAAACAAAAAAGAACTGAAGCAGAAGTTAACTATTGCCATTTCAAATGCGGAGGGATTTGGACTGGAGTAAACTCAGATAACGACAATGGTTAAACTGCCATTTATCTTTGGATCGTGGTCAGTAGGGTGTGTATATTTGAACATGTTCAGACATGCTACCAGTAATCTCTCAGCTTCAGTATTTCTTAATAATATACTTAACAAATCTGTTTCTGTAGAATATTGAGTGAAAAGTTACATTACAAGTATAGCCTTCAAAGCTCTCCCGTTTGTGCTATAAATACCTTTGCCTTTTGGATATCAAAATGGACATGGAAAATGTTCTGCTCAGTCCATTAAACAATGGAGTTGTTTATTAAAGTCAGAGGTTGAATGTAGGTCAGAGCAGGGCTGGGTTGGTCTGTGATAAAATAGTTAAACAAACAGTCTGCCAGTACTGTGGTGTCAGCTCTTAAAGTGACAGAGCCCATCTCTCCTCCTGAACAGAGTTCTTTCCCGCCTCTCTTTGACAAAAGCCTTTTCAGGCCTAAGATTTAAATAATTCCGAGTCTGATGGTAAATTATGAACACAGATATTATCTTGTTGGTATTTATACTAATATATTTTGTTTTCAGAGGTCTCAGAAGTTTTGAAACATTTGGAAGACGTTTCTGTTATGTTGTTCGTGAGCAGAGTTTTTAGACGACCCTTTCTGGATGTTTTCATGTAGAGCATGAAAGGGAATCAAGCTTCGGTAAGGTTTATCATGTTGGGGCGGCAGGTAGCCTAGTGGTTAGAGTGTTGGTCCAGTAACCGAACGGTTGCTAGATTGAATCCCCGAGCTGACAAGGTAACAATCTGTCATTCTGCCCCTGAACAAGGCAGTTAACCCACTGTTCCTAGGCCGTCATTGTAAATAAGAATTTGTTCTTAACTGACTTGTCTAGTTAAATAAATAAATAAATACAGTAGTTGTGCTGGTATATGGCTATTATTGATGTGGGAACTTACTGTGTACCTTGTTTGCTTACTCCCACATTGTCGGTGATGCCTCTCTGTACAGATTACATCTCTTGGTACAGTTGGCATATTGTATGGAGAGGTATGAAGTAGTTACAAAACACCAATGAGATCACGATTGATATCAAGGCAAGTATGAGTTCGGTGGACCTCACACACCTGCAGGTTAAAACGATGAGACGAATTCATGAAATGTACAGTATCGGGAACTATGTCATGTGATTTAATACTGTTGTATAGGGATCCTTTTGTAAAGTGGTGACACTTGTGTGGTAGTTAGCTCGCTCAGGATGTCCATATTTCATGGACTGTATGATTCTTCTAAAATGATCTTGATGATAAAAATAAGGTCTTTGTTGAAACAGATCCGTTGTCCTGTTGCATGTGGTGTCCAATTAACCAAAGGTTACCAGGCTTAGACGATCTTGCCTTAGATTGAGTCCTCCCTCATCACTCTTTCTCCTCAGGTAATGGACACTTACACTAAAGAAAGACTGCCTGTGCTTCTCTAACAGGAGCAATCGGTTGTGTTGATTTATGAGCCCAGGTCAACTGTTTATAGTTCTCCCCAACAGTGAGGAAGTGAAGTTGCAATGCATACCACCAACTGTGATGGAATGGAAGTTATTTAAAGTATACTGCATAGATAACTATTTACATCTCATCATTGAATGTATATGTTGGACATGGGGATTTAGTCACAGTTAAGTTCAGTGGAGGCTGCTGAGGGGAGGATGGCTCACAATAATGGCTGGAATGGAGCGCATGGAATGGCATCAAACACATGGAAACCATCCTCTCCAGCCATTACCACGAGCCCATCCTCCCCAATTAAGGTGCCACCAACCTCCTGTGGTTAAGTTATCCTGTACTCTAGAAAACATACAAAAGGGTCTGAATACTTATGTAAATGTGATATTTCATTTTTTTATTTGAAATACATTTGCAAAAATTAAAAAAAAAACTGTTTTTGCTTTGTCATTATGGGGTATTGAGTGTAGATTGAATTATTTTATCCATTTCAGAATAAGGCTGTAACGTAACAAAATGTGGAAAAAGTCAAGGGGTCTGAATACTTTCTGAATGCACTGTAAGTTATCCTGCATTCTAGAAAACCTACTAATCATGTGGCCTGTTGCTGATTTTAAACATGTGCACTATGTTCTTCCGGAGAAGCCTTTTAGCATAGTTGACGTGATGAGCTAATGCTTTAAATGAGGAAAGTGTTAATTAAGCAGTAGCCAAGCTTGTGAAAATATAGACCAGTCGCCCAATCACAGGAGGGATCCCCCAGCAGAAATAAAATGACTACTAGCCTTCCATTTAAATCTGGGTTGCTCTCTTGTAGTCTAAATGGACCCAGCTGCTGCTAGGAACCTCTAAAAGCATCTGTATAGACGGTCTCTGTAGTCTTTCTCTAGTCTATGTACAATGTTGTACTGTAGCCAGCTGAGAATGGACTCCTATCATAAAGGTTATCAGAGAGCCAGTCAGTCAGCAACCATACTCACATGATAAACCATAGAGACTGTAGATGACGCAATCACATCACGTGGCTGATCAGAAGGTTGAGTCTCTCAGTAATCTATTTGACCTTCCTACAATCAGACAGCTTTGTGTGTCCAGTTTGGCCCCGAGTGACTGACAGCCCTCCTCTGTCTCACACCTCAAGGTGGGTCTAGGTCAAGAATCAGGCCAAAGGTAGACCAGAGAACTCAATAGCCAGGGGCCACCTTCATATCTGTCTGATCAAGGCCATATAACACCTCACCACATGCCATCGGAGGCGTGTTAAAAACACTTTATAAAGGTTACCGCCATTCATCAGATCAACAACCGCCCGGTTTCTGAAGTGACAATGTGTACATTCATAGTTTGGATTGCAACTGGAAAAAAGCCAGTTATCGCATTCAGAATGCCTTAGAGGCATGCCAGACCAGTGCTGATTGACGAACAGGGTTGGACAGGTTGGGTTGCCACAGCAGAGGGCTCGACTTAGAACGGTAGGGTGTCGACAAGCAGAGTAAAAAGGTGCTCCCATTTTTGGGTGCCTTTGCTGTACTCTGAGAACTGAACGTAATATTGATATAAACCCAATGTACCTGGGCGTGGACTGGTTGAGAACACGTACAGGCATAGGATTTTAATTTGACCTGTAGTGTCGCAGCAAAATTATTCCAAACTTTTTGTCCATAATGTTGCTTGAGCTGTGGTTAGGCTATTATCTGGTCAAAATGAGGCTACATGAAAAGCAGAATACTGTTAATATAACTGTGTGCTAGTGCGTGTTTTCTGTGAATTTATGTAACTGATGAAGCTCATCTGCATTTCCTGCGGTGCAGGGAAATTCTCAGCAACCAAAGAGTGATCTAATTAAGATCCTACATCAATGGAGTACCAGTACTTGCAAGCGAGGTCACAATAGGGCCTAGGTATGTCCACTCATGACAGCTGTCCGAATACCTCAGCTGTGACTCCTTGGCTCTCATTACCCAGTGGTTCCCAACCAGGGGTACTAGGACCCCTGGAGGTATTTGGCCTATCCACTTCAGAAAACTCATGAGATCATAGGCTTACTGGTAAAATGCACATGAGGGGGTACTTCAGGGGTACACCGGGCAGAGCAAAATTCAGTTGGTGGTACATTAACCGAAAAAGGTTGGGAACCACTGTCATAACCCACTTTTTTGATCTCTAGACAGACGGGTTACCTCCCACAATGTACCAATGTTCCAGGTCTGGGATTTCCGAGACTAGCACAGGTTGGCAAACCTACAGCACTACACCGTTGCTAAGTGCCACAAATTGTAGATGAACTAATTGCTCTCAGGTAGAGAAGAGTATAAGAACCTTATGTCTGAAGTTCACTGAAACCACTCCACATCATGCAAAAAAATTACTTATCATGAAACCAAGTTCATAACTCTAAGTCATATCCACAAGTGTCTGTTTTAATTCCTTATTGCCTGCTACTGTAGTTCTACTGTATAGCCTGCTGTGTCCCAGTTCTTCACAATAGCAACTTCTTCCCTTTTACATTTTATTGACTTAACAATATGGCTGTGAAAGTGTTGTCACACTCCCCCAGCCTATTACCAGCATAATAGGAGGGAAATTATGAATGTTTTCCCTTTTCATCCAAAGTGGCGCAGAGGACTAAAGCACTGCATCTCAGTGCAAAAGGCATCACTACAGACCCTGGTTCGATCCCGGGCTGTATCACAACCAGCCGTGATCGGGAGTCCCATAGGGCGGCGCACAATTGGCCCTGCGCCGACCGGGTTAGGAGAGGGTTTGGCTGGGGTAGCCAGTCATTGGAAAATAAGAATTTGTCCTTAACTGACTTGCCTAGATACAGTTGAAGTCAGAAGTTTACATGCACTTAGGCTGGAGTCATTAAAACTAGTTTTTCTACCACTCCACAAATTTCTTGTTAACAAACTATAGTTTTGGCAAGTCGGTTAGGACATCTACTTTGTGCATGACACAAGTAATTTTTCCAACAATTGTTTACAGACAGATTATTTCACTTATAATTCACTGTATCACAATTCCAGTGGGTCAGAAGTTTACATACACTAAGTTGACTGTGCCTTTAAATAGCTTGGAAAACTCCAGAAAATTATGTCATGGCTTTATAAGCTTCTGATAGTCTAATTGACATCATTTGAGTCAATTGGAGGTGTACCTGTGGATGTATTTCAAGGCCTACCTTCAAACTCAGTGCCTCTTTGCTTGACATCATGGGAAATTCAAAGAAATCAGCCAAGACTTGTGGACCTCCACAAGTCTGGTTCATCCTTCGGAGCAATTTCCAAACGCCTGAAGGTACCACGTTCATCTGTACAAACAATAGTACGCAAGTATAAACACCATGGGACCATGCAGCCGTCATACCGCTCAGGAAGGAGACGCGTTCTGTCTCCTGGAGATGAACGTACTTTCGTGCGAAAAGTGCAAATCAATCACAGAACAACAGCAAAGGACCTTGTGAAGATGCTGCAGGAAACAGGTACAAAAGTATCTATATCCACAGTAAAACGAGTCCTATATCGACATAACTTGAAAGGCTGTTCAGCAAGGAAGAAGCCACTGCTCCAAAACCGCCATAAAAAAGCCAGACTACGGTTTACAACTGCACATGGGGACAAAGATCGTACTTTTTGGAGAAATGTCCTCTGGTCTGATTAAACAAAAATAGAATGGGAATGTGATGAAAGAAATAAAAGCTGAAATAAAAAAAATTCTGTACTATTATTCTGACATTTTACATTCTTAAAGTAAAGTGGTGATCCTAACTGACCTAAGACAGCGAATATTTACTAGGAAATAAATGTCAGGAATTGTGAAAAACGGAGTTTAAATGTATTTGGCTAAAGTGTATGTACATTTCCGACTTCAACTGTACATAAAAGTTAAATAAAATACATTTAAAAAATGTAGTGCAAGGTAAACATTTCAGGGTCAATGTCAAGGTTATACAGAGTAGTGGTTACACTCATGTTTATTTTGCTTAATCTAATGCTCTAGTATTGCACAAGCATTAATGTGTCAGTTAATCATAATCTAAATAAGAAAGGTTCTGTATGTTGTTTCGCACTGTACATGGCGTTCACAGATTCCATTGTAGTGAGGTGATATTTATCATACAGGCTATATTATATACAGTACCTCACACTCGAACCCGTAATAAGACTGCAATGAATATTAAACTGAATATCTGAATATCTGACTCTATTATCATGTGAATGCTATAAGCGAATCCGATGGTTCTAGTCAAAATAGCGAGCCTTGCGTCACCACTTGGAATACTATAAGTTACATGTGTCCAACATTAACAGGCTAAGAGACAAAGAGCTAATGATTCATTTAACCTCAGTTCAGAGCTGCACAGTTAGAGGCCGAGCATATATGCTATGTGAATAACTTTTACCATTAGTTAAAATACATATTTCACCTTTATTTAACTAGGCAAGTCAGTTAAGAACAAATTCTTATTTTCAATGACTGCCTAGGAACAGTGGGTTAACTGCCTTATTCAGGGGAAGAACTACAGATTTTTACCTTGTCAGCTCGGGGATTTGAACTTGCAACCTTTCGGTTACTAGTCCAACGCTCTAACCACTACGCTACGCTGCCACCCCAAATAGAAATATTACTCACAAATAAGAGGACAGTGGTTTGTATCCATTTAAAAGTAATCAGATGTAGTACAGTTATGCAATAAGAATATGCATATCAAATGGTACATACCAGAAGTCTTCAATGTGAAAAGATACAAAAAGTCTAAATGGATAAAATACATACTATAGTGTAACGGAACGCTACACCTGGAGATTGGTTTAGAATAACTCCATGAACAAAGTTTCCACCCATCTTTTATTTTCCCCAGAGCGCCAAATATCAGTATCTCTCATCACTTTGCTTGGCCAAAACAATAAACAAAGGGCATAAAAACACCATATGCATTCTTGAACCTTTTCTAATCTAAATGATAGGAGTGCACCCTCTTTGAACTAATTAACACAGTAGCTGTAAAAATACATCCATAGCACTTAAAAACAATAAAACATAGACCTAAGAAAATTTGCGAATCTTTATGAACTCTTGAAACATTCCGAAAACGACAATTTAATTCACACAGCAACATTAATTTAGTCGACTCAAGTTTTAATGTGTCTTCACACCCCCGGCGGTGTGCGTGCTCCCAGGATTCTATGGGAGCCTCCCGCCTCTGAGAAAGCCACGGATAAGGTTGTGTTTGACTTTTATGATATCCATCATATGGTCTGCCATCCAGACAATGCCATAAATCGTGATTGAGTCCTCACCCTGGACCTTAGCGTCTGAAAGTTGCTAGACTCATCTTCATCACTGGCCTTCATCATCATTCACATTTGTTCACTCTATTTTTTCACTACATCATCACAGTCATTCTAAGGATTTTGATGAAAATACTTAACATAAAAGTGGAATTAAGTCCACACATTTGTGTAATATGAATCAATAGGTAATGGAAACGTTACAACATATTGGTAATATTTTGTATTCGACATTGCCCACTTTTGATGTGCCCAGGGTTTTACCAGCCCTGGTTGCGCAATCGATATGCTGATAGAATTTAGGGAGTCTTGTTTTCAGATTAGCCTTGTTAAAATCCCCAGCTACAATGAATGCAACCTCAGGATATGTGGTTTCCAGTTTACATAGAGTCAAATGAAGTTCGTTCAGGGCCATCGATGTGTCTGCTTGGGGGGGAATATATACGGCTGTGATTATAATCGAAGAGAATTCCCTTGGTAGATAATGCGGTCGACATTTGATTGTGAGGAATTATAAGTCAGGTGAGCAGAAGGACTTGAGTTCCTGTATGTTGTTATGATCACACCACGTCTCGTTAATCATAAGGCATACCCCCCCGCCCCTCTTCTTACCAGAAAGATGCTTGTTTCTGTCGGCGCGATGCGTGAAGAAACCAGCTGGCTGCACCGACTCCAATAGCGTCTCTCGAGTGAGCCATGTTTCCGTGAAGCAAAGAACGTTACAGTCTCTGATGTCTCTCTGGAAGGCAACCCTTGCTCAGATTTCATCAACCTTGTTGTCAAGAGACTGGACATTGGCGAGTAGTATGCTAGGGAGTGGTGCGCAATGTGCCCGTCTCCGGAGCCTGACCAGAAGACCGCTTCGTTTGCCCCTTTTACAGCGACGTTGTTTAGGTTCGCCGGCTGGGATCAGATCCATTGTCCTGGGTGGAAGGCAAAACACTGGATCCGCTTCGGGAAGTCATATTCCTGGTCGTAATGATGGTAAGTTGACGTTGCTCTTATATTCAGTAGTTCCCTCCCGACTGTATGTGATAAAACCTAAGATTACCTGGGGTACCAAAGTAAGAAATAACACGTAAAAAAACAAAATACTGCATAATTTCCTAGGAACGCGAAGCGAGGCGGCCATCTCTGTCGGCGCCGGAAGTAGGAGCCGTCAGTGCTCGGTTGTCTCTACCAAGTCTGTCTCCAAACAGTTTGATTTGCTGGTTTAAAGCATTCAACTTTCAAATAGCTCTTTGTTGACTGTTGCTGGGTGCTATTGTCCTCCATCAGCACAGGCCTGTACCCTTCCTGCCCTAAGCTCTCTCCTGGCCCCTTACACTAAGTCTTAAACCACCTGAGCAAGTCCTATAGGAATGGGACTCCCTAAATCTTTCTCAGATTATTACCAATCCCACAAGGTATGACCCCAAACACCCAGAAAGGCTACTCTCCTCGATGTTATCCTCACAAATAATCCTGATAGGTATCAGTCTGGTGTTTTCTGTAATGACCTTGGTGATCATTGTTTTACAGCCTGTGTTCGTATTGGCTGCTCAGTGAAACGACCTGTCCTGATTTGTCATAGACGCTTGCTAAAAAACTTGAATAAGCAAGCCTTCCTTCATGAACTGGCTTCTGTAAAATGGTATAGAATCAGTTTGATCCCCTCTGTCGAAGATGCTTGGCCCTTCTTTTTTGATATTTTCGGTAGTATTGTTAACAAACACGCCCCCATAAAGAAAATGAGAATTAAAAACAGGTTCAGTCCCTGGTTCGACCATGATCTTGCAGAGTTACTCCACCTCAAGAATTGCATTTGGTGAAATGCTCGGCACACGCATACTCAGGCTGACTGGCTCTCGTTCAGGCAAATGAGAAAAGTGCACTCAGGCTGTCCGGAAGGCCAAAGTTAGTTACTTAAAACTTCTACTTGGTACTCATCCCGGATCCGGGAGCACCCTCATCAGTAAAAAAGCTGACTAGCATAGCCTAGCATAGCGCCACAAGTAAATACTAGCATCTAAATATCATGAAATCACAAGTCCAAGACACCAGATGAAAGATACACATCTTGTGAATCCAGCCATAATTTCTGATTTTTAAAATGTTTTACAGGGAAAACACAATATGTATTTCTATTAGCTAACGACGATAGCAAAAGACCCAACTTCTTTTCACCATTTTTTTACTGCATAGGTAGCTATCACAAATTCGACCAAATAAAGATATAAATAGTCACTAACCAAGAAACAACTTCATCAGATGACAGTCCTATAACAGATTTATTGTATAGCATATGTTTTGTTAGAAAAATTTGCATATTTCAGGTATAAATCATAGTTTTACATTGCAGCCACCATCACAACTCTCACCAAAGCAGCTAGAATAACTACAGAAACCAACATGAAATACCTAAATACTCATCATAAAACATTTATGAAAAATACACGGTGTACAGCAAATTCAAGACAAACATCTTGTGAATTCAACCAATATTTCAGATTTTTTAAGTGTTTTACAGCGAAAACACAATATAGCATTATATTAGCTTACTACAATAGCCTACCACACAGCCCCATTCATTCAACATAACATTAGCGATAGCGAATAAACCAGCAAAATATATTAATTATTTCACTAACCTTCTCAAACTTCTTCAGATGACAGTCCTATAACATCATATTACACAATACATATATGGTTTGTTCGAAAATGTGCATATTTAGCAGCACAAATCGTGGTTATACAATGAGAATAGTAGCCAAACTGCTAACAAAATGTCGGGAGAAATCTTGGGAGAGGCACCTAATCTAATCAATAACTAATCATAAACTTGACTAAAAAATACAGGTTGGACAGCAAATGAAAGATACATTAGTTCTTAATGCAACCGCTGTGTTAGATTTTTTAAATTAACGTTACTACGACATACAGCGTGCGTTAAAGCGAGACCGCGCCGAAATTAATGGCGGAATAATAGTTTAACATTTTCGACACATATACGAATTAACATCATAAATAGTTCTTACTATTTGATGAGCTTCCATCAGAATCTTGTACAAGTTGTCATTTGTCCAGAATAATCGTTGCTCGGTTGTAGAATGTCGTCTTCAACTGTGGAATTAGCAGCAAACGTTAGCCATGTGGTGCAGACGTGTCCAAATCCCCAGAACGCAGCACAAAGAAAATCCCGAAAATCGCAATATAAACTGATATAAACTGATATAACTCGGTTTAAAATAACTACATTATGATGTTTTTAACACCTATATCGAATAAAATCAGAGCCGGATATATCTAACGCCTATAACAACAGCTTTTCAGAACGCAATCCTGAGGTCTGTCTCGCGTCATGACGAACGTTGAAAAGACTGCACCCTCGGCTCCAAGAGCTCTTGTTCGGCCTCAGATCTACATAGACACCCCATTCCAATTCTCACTGCTTACTGACATCTAGGGGAAGGCGTATGCAGTGCATGTAGACCCATAGATTACATGCAAATTAATAAACTGACCCTGGAACAGAGCCCCCGATTTCAGATTTCTCACTTCCTGACAGGAAGTTTGCTGCAAAATGAGTTCTGTTTTACTCACAGATATAATTCAAACGGTTTTAGAAACTAGAGAGTGTTTTCTATCCAATAGTAATAATAATATGCATATTGTACAAGCAAGAATTGAGTACGAGGCAGTTTAATTTGGGAACGATTTTTTACAAAGTCGAAATGGCGCCCCCCTATTGAGAAAAGGTTATTAAAGGAGCAGTTCTCTCTCTGTGGGTCTAACCCCAAGAAGTTCTGGAAAACGGTTAAAGACCTGGAGAATAAACCCTCCTCCTCACAGCTGCCCATGTCCCTAAATGTTGATGATGTGGTTGTTACTGACAAGAAGCAAATGGCTGAGCTCTTTAATCACCACTTCATTAAGTCAGGATTCTTATTTGACTCAGCCATGCCTCCTTGCCCGTCCAACATTTCCTCATCTTCCACCCCTTCTAATGCGACTAGCCCCAATGCTCCTCCCTTTTTTCCCACTGTGTCACTACAAAGTTTCTCCCTGCAGGCGGTCACTGAGTCCAAGGTGCTAAAGGAGCTCCTTAAAAACTTCTTAAGGATCGGTGTCCCGCTAACGAGACAACTTCAGGTGAAACTGGAGGGCGCGCAATTCAAATAAATAATCATAAATATTATGGATTTTAAACATTTAGGTTCATATAAGTGTCTGATATTGGCTGAAAGCTTAAATTCTTGTTAATCTAACTGCACTGTCCGATTTACAATAGCTATTACAGCGAAAACATGCCATGCGATTGTTTGAGGACGGTGCCCCACATCAAAATATTTTTCCACTGGCACAGTTTCATACATTCACATATAACGATTAAATATTCACTTACTTTATGAAAATCTTCCTCTGATTTGTAATCGAAAGGGTCCCAGCTATAACATGTAGTGTCGTTTTGTTAGATAAAATCCTTCTTTATATCGCAAAAAGTCAGCTTAGTTGGCGCCATCGATTTGAGTAATCCACTCGTTCAACTTGCAGAGAAAGGAATCCGAAAATCTACCCCTAAACTTTGTTTCAACAAGTCAAAATACGTTTCTATTTATTCCTCAGACACCCTAAAATGTAATCAAACTATAATATTTCTTTCGGAAAGAAGTATGTTCAATATGAAACCGATTTTAGCAGGTGGGTAATGTCTTCATGCGCACGCAAACACGAATTTCCAAGACTGTGTCCTTCTACTAAAACTGATATTTCTTATTCGTTTTTGAAGTTACAAGACTGAAACCTTGAACATAGACTGCTGACACCCTGTGGAAGCCATAGGAATTGCATCCAGGGAGCTAATTTTCAATATGACCTTTCTCTTGCATTTCTAAGAGGATGATCTCTCAAAGAAAATGCTGGTTGGTTTTTCTTTGGATTTTCTCCTACCATATCTATTGTGTCATATTTTCCTACATTATTTTAACATTTATACAAACTTATAAATGTTTTCTTTCCAATGGTACCAATTATATGCATATCCTGACTTCAGGGCCTGAGCTACAGGCAGTTTACTTTGGGCACATCATTCAGACAGGAAGTGGAGAAAAAAGGGGCCTATCCCTAAGTTTAAACTTGACCCCAAAAAAACATCTCTGTCAGATGGTTTAGACCCTTTCTTCTTTAAGGTGGCTGCTCCTATCATCGCCAAGCCTATCTCTGACCTTTTTAACCTGTCTCTCCTCTCTGGGGAGGTTCCCATTGCTTGGAAGGCAGCCATGGTTCGTCCTTTATTTAAAGGGAAGATCAAGATTATCCTAAATGTTATAGGCCTATTTCTATTTTGCCCTGTTTATAAAAAGTGTTGGAAAAACTTGTCAATAATCAACTGACTGGCTTTCTTGATGTCTATAGTATTCTCTCTGGTATGCAATCTGGTTTCCGCTCAGATTATGAATGTGTCACTGCAACCTTAAAGGTCCTCAATGATGTCACCATTGCCCTTGATTATAAGCAATGTTGTGCTGCTATTTTTATTGACTTGGCCAAAGCTTTTGATACGGTAGACCATTCCATTCTTGTGGGCCGGCTAAGGAGTATTGGTCTCTCTGAGGGGTCTTTGGCCTGGTTTGCTAACTACCTCTCTCAAAGAGTGCAGTGTATAAAGTCAGACAATCTGCTGTCTCAGCCACTGCTTGTCACCAAGGGAGTACCTCAAGGCTCAATCCTAGGCCCCACGCTCTTCTCAATTTACATCAACAACATAGCTCAGGCAATAGGAATCTCTCACATCCATTTATATGCAGATGATACAGTCTTATACTCAGCTGGCCCCTCCACGGATTTTGTGTTAAACTCTCTTCAACAAAGCTTTCTTACTGTCCAACAAGCTTTCTCTGCCCTTAACCTTGTTCTGAACACCTCCAAAACAAAGGTCATGTGGTTTGGTAAGAAGAATGCCCCTCTCTCCGCAAGTGTGATTACTACCTCTAAGGGTTTAGAGCTTGATGTAGTCACCTCATACAAGTACTTGGGAGCATGGCTAGACGGTACACTGTCCTTCTCTCAGCACATATCAAAGCTGCAGGCTAAAGTTAAATCTAGACTTGGTTTCCTCTATCGCAATCGCTCCTCTTTCACCCCAGCTGCCAAACGAACCCTGATTCAGATGACCATCCTACTCATGCTAGATTACGGAGACATAATTCATAGTTTAGCCGATAAGGGTGCGCTCGAGCGACTAGATGTTCTTTACCATTCGGCCATCAGATTTGCCACCAATGCTCCTTATAGAACACATCACTGCACTCTATACTCCTCTGTAAACTGGTCGTCTCTGTATACACGTCGCAAGACCCACTGGTTGATGCTTATTTATAAAACCCTCTTAGGCCTCACTCCCCCTATCTGAGATACCTACTTCAGCCCTCATTCTCCACATACAACACCCGTTCTGCCAGTCACATTCTGTTAAAGGTCCCCAAAGCACACATCCCTGGGTCACTCCTCTTTTCAGTTTGCTGAAGCTAGTGACTGGAACGATCTGCAACAAACACTCAAACTGGACAGTTTTATCTCAATCTCTTCATTCAAATACTCAATCATGGACACTCTTACTGGCAGTTGTGGCTGCTTTGTGTGATGTATTGTTGTCTCTACCTTCTTTCCCTTTGTGCTGTTGTCTGTGCCCAATAATGTTTGTACCATGTTTTGTGCTGCTACCATGTTGTGTTTGCTACCATGCTGTTGTCATGTTGTGCCGCTACCATGCTGTTGTCATGTTGTGTTGCTACCATGTTGTTGTCATGTTGTGTTGCTACCATGCTGTTGTCATGTTGTGTTGCTACCATGTTGTTGTCATGTTGTGTTGCTACCATGTTGTTGTCATGTTGTGTTGCTACCATGTTGTTGTCATGTTGTGTTGCTACCATGTTGTTGTCATGTTGTGTTGCTACCATGTTGTTGTCATGTTGTGTTGCTACCATGTTTTTGTCATGTTGTGTTGCTACCATGCTGTGTTTTCATGTGTTTCTTCCATGCTATGTTGTTTTCTTAGGTCTCTCTTTATGTAGTGTTGTGTTGTTTCTCTTGTCGTGGTGTGTGTTGTGTCCTAAATTGTATATTTTTTTCCGATCCCAAGCCCCATCCCCGCAGGAGGCCTTTTGCCATTTGGTAGGCCGTCATTATAAATAAGAATGTGTTCCTAACTGACTTGCCTAATTAAATAAAGGTTAAATAAATCAATTACAATAGCAAACACCTGCACAAAGCTTTTTAGATGTGAATACACTACAACATGCTGGGTTGTTTGGTTGCAGGCGTTGGGTAACTTAGTTGGGTTGTTTTTTTTAAAAAGAGCAAGGTTGGGTTGTTGATGCTGGGTTATTGGTGCTGGGTTATTGAGATATGACCCAGCGGATCAGATCAGAAGACTGGAGGCGTATCTTATTAGGCGCGTGGCTTTTAGATATTTATTTTTGCCCACCTGTGAGAGTAAATGTTATTTCTGTTCATCAGTTCTGTTGTATAGTTATGACATGTTAAGGTTGAACATTGACATTTTTGTAACTTCAATACACCTTATGTAACACGTGGGACAGTGGCTGTCGGTGCCATTTAAGATGAGGGAGGACGGTATTTTTGGATAACTGTCATTCATATTCCATTCACTCAGCTCAATATAACATCGATAGGTTTAGACAAATACATGATACTCAAATTTTCCCTGTACCAATCATGAGGTTGCTACAACCTAGCCTATGAATGAAAGTTTACAATGTACGCTAGATGCACAGGTTGAGAGAAATTTGAGTAATCAAGGTGACAGACATTGACAAATTCAATACCGACTTGCACACTCTTGCCTGCATCTAGCTGATTTAAGGTGTAATCATTAGTCCAGCAGTTGCAAACAAGCAAATTCAGGTATGTTTATCATCGTTTCGTTCCATTTGCTTCCATTTAAGAAAGGTTGAATGAATACACCCTGATCACACACAAACACAGTTCACTTTCATAGCAGTGAACAGCATGATCCCTTTGATCATTGTATAATTTCTTCTCGCATCTATGCGCTCTCCTCCTCTCACCTTTTCCCTTCGCTTGTGGACTTCAGTGAACAACACATCAGCTGTCTGTGACTAGGCAAAAAAATCATTCCAAGCCAAACCTTTATATCATAACCGCTAACCACTACACACAGCCTACATCATTGTCACCCTATTATGATGTCATAGTCAGCATAGCTACTAGAACTAACGCGCTAGTAAATCCGCTTCAGTCAGCAAGGAGTTTAGCAGTTACACTGGCCAGCTCCGGTGGCAATAAATTAATAAAACCAAAAGCTTACCTTGACTTGGAAGAGTACCAGTGTTTGATAGCCATAACCAGCTAGCTAACATAGCATCCCACTCTGTTTGAGCAGGGTGTTTGAGTAGGCTAAATTAACTAACTGTATTCGCTAGCTAAGAAAGTGAAAGTGAAAAAAATACAAAATATAGCTCTCTCTCTAACCACATTTTATGCACTAGCTGTATCTTATGCTTTCAGTACTAGAGTCATTCTCTGATTCTTTGATTGGGTGGACAACATGTCAGTTCATGCTGCAAGAGCTCTGATAAGTTGGGGGACGTCACCTGGAAGCTGTCATAATTACTGTGTAAGTCTATGGAAGGGGGTGAGAATCACTAGTCTCCTAACTTTTGCATTGAAGTCACTGTACCCAGAGGACGGAAACTAGCTTTCCTCCGGCTACACCATGGTGCTACCCTACAGAGTGCTGTTGAGGCTACTGTAGACCTTCATTGCAAAACAGTGACGTGAATATATTTAATATAGTTTTGTCTATTCACTGAGGAGGATGGTCCTCCCCTGAGGAGCCTCCACTGACATGGGATATGACCCAGTCTCCCACAGGAGCAACCAACGTCTTGGTCCGAGGGCAGACACCGGTTTTGAAGTTTGCAGGCGGGGCTACCTCATCACATTACCATGACAACCGTGCCCGACTCATGTCCTCTACACTTACAGAAGTGTTTGAGTTCCCTAAAAGTCTATGCAAATCCCATTGTTGGGATAGACAGTGAGTGTACAAAACATTAGCAACACCTGCTCTTTCCATGACATAGACTGACCAGGTGAATCCAGGTAAAAGCTAAGAGCCCTTATTGATGTAACTTGTTAAATCCACTTCAATCTGTGTAGATGAAGGGGAGGAGACAGGTTAAAGAAGGATTTTTAAGCCTTGAGACAATTTAGACATGGTGAATGTACAAGACAAAATATTTACATTACATTCAGAAAGTATTCAGACCCCTTCACTTTTTCCACATTTTGTTACGTTACAGTCTTATTCTAAAACGTATTAAATAAAACATTTTCCTCATCAATCTACAAACAATACCCAATAATGACAAAGCGAAAACTTTTTTTTGCAAAGAAAACAAAATTTAGAAATACCTTATTTACTATGAGACTGTAAATTGAGCACAGGTGCATCCTATTTCCATTGATCATCCTTGATTGGAGTCCACCTGTGGTAAATTAAATTGATGGACATGATTTGGAAAGGCACACACCTGTTATAAGGTCCCACAGTTGACAGTGCATGTCAGAGCAAAAACAAAGCCATGAGGTCGAAGGAATTGTCCATAGCGCTCCGAGAAAGGATTGTGTCAAGGCACAGATCTGAGGAAGGGTACCAACAAATGTCTGCAGTATTTAAGGTCCCCAAGAACACAGTGACCTTCATCATTCTTAAATGGAAGAAGCTTGGAACCACCAAGACTCTTCCTAGAGCTGGCGCCCAGCCAAACTGAGCAATCGGGGGAGAAGGGAATTGGTCCGGGAGGTGACCAAGAACCCGAACCTTCCAGAAGGACAACCATCTCTGCAGCACTCCACCAATCAGGCCTTTATGGTAGAGTGGCCAGACGGAAGCCACTCCTGGGGAAAAGGCACATGACAGCCCGCTTGGAGTTTTCCAAAAGGCACCTAAAGACTCTCAGACCATGAGAACAAGATTCTCTGGTCTGATGAAGCCAATATTGAACTCTTTGGACTAAATGGAAAGCATCACGTTTGGATGAAACCAGGCACCATTCATCACCTGACCAGTACCATCCCTATCGGGGATCCTGAGTGGCGCAGCGGTATAAGGCACTGCATCTCAGTGTAAGAAGTGTCACTACAGTCCCTGGTTCAAATCCAGGCTGAATCACATCCGGATGTGATTGGGAGTCCCATAAGGCGGTGCACAATTGGCCCACCGTCGTCTGGGTTTGGCCGGGGTAGGCTGTCATTGTAAATAATAATTTGTTCTTAACTGACTTGCCTAGTTAAATAAAGGTTAAAAAAAATGTAAATACTGTGAAGCATGGTGGTGGCAGCAACATGCTGAGTGGATGTTTTTCAGGGGCAGGAACGGGTAGACTAGTCAGGATCGAGGGAAAGATGAACAGAGCAAAGTACAGAGAGATCCTTAATTGAGACCTGCTCCAGAGCGCTCAGGTGAGAAACATCTCAGTCCCCAAGGCAAAAACCCTGTGCTACCCAGGAGCACGAGTACAGGACATAACAAGGCTGCTTCCGACTGTTCTACCACAGATGCCGGGGGCTGACACTGTCGTAGTCCATGTGGGATCAAACGACATCAGGAGGGCTAGCTCGGAACATTTGATAATTGATTTTAAAGAACTGATTTTAGCATTAAAAGACTCCAAAAAACGTCCAATAATTTCAGGTCCAGTACCATCGTTGGGCCGCGGGTGTGAAAGATTCAGCAGACTGCTGGCATTACACATCTGGCTAAAAGACTACTGTAGCTCTGCTGGAGTCACTTTTATTGATAACTTTGACACCTCTGGAAACAGAAGATACTCTACAGGAATGATGGAGTCCATCCAAATCATCTTGGCTCCTGAACCCTGTCCACGCATTTCAAGGCTGCGTTGAAACAATGATTGGTAAATGATCCAAGACCAGCTCAGTTAATCCCTACCACTGTGACAATGAGTCATCATAATACTGCACCAAATGTACATGATCTTAGGGACATTGGCAAACACAATGCAAGTAATTTAATTTATGTACCCATAATTGCACCGAATACATCTGTTTATCCTACAGCTATTGTAAGCAGTAATCATGAGCTTATAAACCAGAGTTACACTGTTCGCACTGAGGCGGTGTGCAATAGTAGGAAGACCACGTTATGCAGCTCACCCTGCACTATCAGCTACAATGTAAATAACATGAGTAAGTCTACCTCTGATAAGCTTCCCAGAAAAGCATTAAAAACAATCAAGCAACTCAGAAAAGTGCTAAAAATAGCCCATATTAGCATATGTAGCCTAAGAAACAAGGCCCATGAGTCAATCACTAGCTTGTAAAAGATGACATTCATATTCTGACTATCTCTGAAACTCACTTAGATAATACCTATGATTATACAGTGGTAGCAATACATGGTTAACATCTACCGAAGACACAGAAATGCCAACGGAGGCGGTGTTGCTGTCAATATTCAGAACCACATTCCTGTAAAGCTTAGAGAGGATCTAATGTTAAATACTGTTGAAGTAATATGGCTACAGGTTCATCTGCCTCATCTAAAGCCCATTCTTGTGGGAAGCTGCTATAGACCACCAAGTGCTAACAGTTAGTATCTGGATAATATGTGTGAAATGCTTGATAATGTATGTGATATCAATAGAGAAGTATATTTTCTGGGTGATTTAAATATTGACTGGCTTTCATCAAGCTGCCCACTCAGGAAAAACGTCAAACTGTAACCAGTGCATGCAACCTGGATCAGGTTGTCAGTCAACCTACCAGGGTAGTACAGGAACAAGAACAGGAATTAAATCATCAACATGTATTGATCACATCTTTACTAACGCTGCAGATATTTGCTTTGAAGCAGTTCCAAATCCATAGGATGTAATGATCACAATAGAATAGCCATATCTAGGAAAACCAAAGTTCCAAAGGCTGGGCCTAATATAGTGTATAAGAGGTCATACAATAAGTTTTGCAGTGATTCATATTGTCACGTGCGTTGATGGAAGGATCGGACCAAGGTGCAGCGTGGTAAGCGTACATTTTTATTTATTAAATGAACACCAAAAAACAAGAAAGAATAAACGGCACGTATAGTTTTGTAGCGCTAACACAGCAACTAAACAAAATCAAGATCCCACAAACTAAAGGTGGAAAAAAGGTTACCTAAGTATGATCCCCAATCAGAGACAACGATAGACAGCTGCCTCTGATTGGGAACCATACCCGGCCAACAAAGAAATAGAAAAACTAGAATGCCCACCCAAATCACACCCTGACCTAACCAAATAGAGAAATAAAAAGGCTCTCTAAGGTCAGGGCGTGACACATATGTTGATGACGTAAAGAATATTTGCTGGTCTGTGGTGTGTAATGAGGAGCAACCAGACGCTGCACTTAACGCATTTATGAAACTACTTATTCCTGTTACTAATAAGCACGCACCCATTAAGAAAATTACTGTAAAAACTGTTAAATCCCCTTGGATTGATGAGGAATTGAAAAATTGTATGGTTGAGAGGGATGAGGCAAAAGGTATGGCAATTAAGAAATCATGTGACTAAACTAAATAAAAATAAAAATAAACTACACTATGAAACAAAAATAAATTATATAAAGAATGATAGTAAAAAGCTTTGGGGCACCTTAAATTACATGTTGGGGGGGAAAAAGCCAACTTGGCTCCTCATTCATCACAAAGCCCACTGGTATTGCGAACTACTTGAATTACTTTTTCATTGGCAAGATAAGCAAACTTAGGGATGACATGCCAGCAACAAACGCTGACACTACACATCTAAGTATATACGACCAAATTATGAAAGACAAGAATTGTACTTTTGAATTCCGTTAAGTCAGTGTAGAAGAGGTGATTTTTTTTTTTGTCTATCAACAATGACAAGCCACCGGGTCTGACAATCTGGATAGAATATTACTGAGGATAATATTGCCACATCTTCAATTTAAGCCTACTAGAGAGTGTGTGCTATCAGGCCTGGAGGGAAGCTAAAGTCATTCCACTACACAAGAATAGTAAAGCCCCCTTTACTGGCTCAAATAGCCGACCAATCAGCCTGTTACCAACCCTTAGTCAACTTCTGGAAAAAATGGTGTTTGACCAGATACAATGCTATTTCACAGTAAACAAATTGACAACAGAATTTCAGCATGCTTATAGGGAAGGACATGCAACAAGCACAGCACTTACACAAATGACTAATGATTGGCTGAGAGAAATTGATAAGAAAAAGTTATTGTGGCGGCTGTCTTGTTAGACTTAAGTGCAGCTTTTGACATTATCGATCATAGTCTGCTGCTGGAAAAACGTATGTGTTTTGGCTTTACACCCCCTGCTATAATGTGGATAAAGAGTTACTTGTCTAACAGAACACCAAGGGTGTTCTTTAATGGAAGCCTCTCAAATAGAATCCAGTTAGAATCAGGAATTCCCCAGGGTAGCTGTTTAGGCCCTTAGCTTTTTTCTATTTTTACTAACGACATGCCACTGACTTTGAGTAAAGCCAGAGTGTCTATGTATGCGGATGACTCAACACTAGACACGTCAGCTACGAGAGCGACTGAAATGACTGCAACACTCAACAAAGAGTTGCAGTTAGTTTCAGAGGGGGTGGCAAGGAATGTTGGCCCTCAATATTTCTTCAACCTAAAGCATTGTATTTGGAACAAAACACTCACTAAACCCTAAACCTCAACTAAAACTTATAATAAATCATGTAGAAATTGAGATGACTAAACTGCGTGGAGTAACCCTGGATTGTAAACTGTCATGGTCAAAACATATTTATGCAGTAGTAGCTAAGATGGGGAGAAGTCTGTCTGTAATAAAGCGATGCTCTGCCTTCTTAACAACACTATCAACAAGGCAGGTTCTATAGGCCCTAGTTTTGTCGCACCTTGACTACTGTTCAGTCGTGTGGTCAGGTGCCACAAAAAAGGACTTAGGAAAATTGCAATTGGCTCAGAACAAGGCAGTACGGCTGGCCCTTGGATGTACACAGAGAGCTAATATTAATAATATGCATGTCAATCTCTCCTGGCTGAAAGTGGAGGAGAGTTTGACTTCATCACTACTTTTATTTATGAGAGGCATTGACATTTTGAATGCACCGAGCTGTCTGTCTAAACTACTGGCACACAGCTCGGACACCCATGCATACCCCACAAGACATGCCACAAGAGGTCTCTTCACAGTCCCCAAGTCCAGAATAGACTATGGGAGGCACACAGTACTACATAGAGCCATGACTACATGGAACTCTATTCCACATCATGTAACTGATGCAAGCAGTAAAATTTTCTTTAAAAAACAGATTAAAAAACACCTTATGGAACAGCGGAGACTGTGAAGCAACACAAACATTGGCACAGACACATGCATACACACACACAATAACATATGCACTATACATACACATGGATTTAGTACTGTAGATATGTGGTAGTGGTGGAGTAGGGGCCTGAGGGCCAACAGTATGTTGTGAAATCTGTGAACGTATTGTAATGTTTTTAAAATTGTATAAACTGCCATAATTTTGCTGGACCCCAGGAATAGTAGCTGCTGCTTTGGCAGCAGCTAATGGGGATCCATAATAAATACAAATGCAAATACCTCAGACAGGGGCGAAGATTTCATAATAAATAGACATGAAACAAAGCAAAACAGCGTGTGGACAAAGGAAACAAAACAGCATCAATGCAGACACGGGGAGGAAACTGAGGAAGTGACAGATATAGGGGAAGCAATCAATGATGTGATGGAGTACAGGTGAGTCCGATGAAGCGCTGGTGCGCGTAACGATAGTAACAGGTGTGAGTAATGATGAACAGCCTATCGGCTTCGAGCGCCAGAGAGGAGGAGCGGGAGCAGACGTGACAAAGACAACGCAGGAGTGGCTTCAGGACAAGTATCTGAATGTCCTTGAGTGACCCAGCCAAAGCCTGGACTTGAACCCAATCAATCATCTCTGGAGAGACCTGAAAATAGCGGTGCAGCGACGCTCCCCATCCAATCTGACAGAGCTTGAGAGGATCTGCAGAGAAGAACGTGAGAAACTCCCCAAGTACAGGTGTGCCAAGCTTGTTGCGTCATACCCAAGAAGACTCAAGGCTGTAATTGCTGCCAAAGGTGCTTCAACAAAGTACTGAGTAAAGAGTCTGAATACTTATGCAAATGTGATATTTCAGTTTTTTTTTATCATATAAATTTGCATACAAAAAACAACGACCTGTTTTTGCTTTGTCATTATGGAGTATTGTGTGTAGATTGATGAGGATTTTTTCTTAAATCCATTTTACAATAAGGGTGTAACGTTAACAAAATGTGGAAAAAGTGAAGGGGTCTGAATACTTTCCAAATGCACTGTAACTGCCTTTGAACGGGGTATGGTAGTAGGTACCAGTCACACCGGGTTGAGTGTGTCAAGAACTGCAACGCTGCTGGGTTTTTCAAACTCAGTTTCTATGTGTGTCAAGAATGAGTAACCACCCAAAGGGCATTCAGGCAACTTGACACAACTGTAGGAAGCATTGGAGTCAACATGAGCCAACATCCCTTTGGAATGCTTTCGACACCTTGTAGAGTCCATGCCCCGACAAATTGAGGCTGTTCTGGGGGAAAAAGAGGGTGCAACTCAATATTAGGAAGGTGTTCCTAAAGTTATTTACACTCTTTGTATACCACCATATTATAATTTGTAATTAATATTCTAGAATGTGTAAAATGCACAACTTTATAAGGAACATTTAAATTTGCTGTATGTAAACATGATGAAAAGACATTTACTTTCACAGGTGGTCAAATAAATCTATCTGTAATCCACACCGCTAATAAGCCACGCCTCCTGAAAATAACCTAAGGATTACGTAAAATAATACCCAGTTGCTAGGTCAACTTAGCATGAAAGCAAAAAATACCCAACATATGGGTTAAATTAACCCATGTTCGGGTAATTCCAACAACTCAACATGTTGGGTTTTTCAAGCAATCCAATTGGCTGGGTGAAAATAACCCAGCATGTGTTCTGTCCAATATTTAATCAACGCTGGGTTACCAAAGAACCCAAACTGGGGTGTTTTTAATCCGCTCTACTCTTTCTTTCCTTCTCCACCATTTTGCCCCACATTGATTGTGAGATCTGGCTGCAGGCTGTTGCTCCTAACAGAGACTGACTGTGTCTGAAAACCAGTGTTGGGGAAGCTACTCTGAAAATATAGTTTCCCGAGCTACCAATTACTGTAAGAAGTTAGGCAACACTAAAGCTTCCCTTAAGAAAAATATAGTTTACTTATCTAAAGCTACTTTGAAAAAGTTGTTCACTACAACCAAACTACTGTGTGAAAAATGATCATATTTAAATCTGAAATGTCATACAATACAAATTGCAAGAACAGGTCACTCTGTAGTCAGATATTAACAGAATGTGTAATTTATCATGTTAAACACAAAAACCATGTTTCAAGTGTCATCTGAAGACGAAAAAGAAAGTAAATTCTTGCCTACTTCACCCATATTTTTTTTGTGCACAAGACGTAGTGTGTAGTTCCAGTAGTTAGCTACACTGCTACACGGCAAAAAAGTAATACACTTCTGAAAACACTACGAATATTTGAATTTAGTTCAACTACCACTAAGCTACTGTAGTTTAATTACTAGTTTAACGACATGTAGTTCACTACTCCAACACTGCTGAAATCCAACACTGCCATTACTGGCCATCAACTCCTTGCTTCCTGGATTTGACAACAAGGACGGAGGAAGCAAGAATTTGACAGCTAGTGACATTTTCAGACACAGCCTTTGTCTGCGAACTGAACTGCAGTGGCTTGCCCTGGTTCTGTCTGCCTCACCCATCCAGCCAGTTGGTGCGTGAGGGAATGCACTCACCCTGCCTAGTCCTATTCAGATCTCAGACCACAACAGAGCACTGGAGGGGGTGTGTGTGTGTGTGTGTGTGTGTGAGAGAGAGAGAGAGAAAGAGAGAGAGCGAGAGAGAGAGAGAGAGAGAGAGAGAGAGAGAGAGAGAGAGAGAGAGAGAGAGAGAGAGAGAGAGAGAGAGAGAGGGGGGTGGCCTCTTCTGAAAGGGAAGTTAAGCAGAGCTGCACGTAGCTCATGGCTGCATCTAATCGTCTCTGTTGCTAGAAGTGGCCGTTGAGAGAAAAGGTCAGGCTTTTGTCCAAATGACATTGTCCTCATTTTTATTTACCTTTATTTATACAGGTGAAAAACTTCATTGAGATAACATCTCTTTTCCAAGAGAGACCTGATCCTCATGAAAACAAATCACTTGGAATCATACATCAGTGTTCAGGTTTATTTTGTTTACTTTGAACTGTTCTCTTCACCTGGCATCTGACAAGTGGGTGTGAGCGCATGCCGCTTAAAGAACATACAGTGCCTTCGGAATGTGTTCAGACCCCTTGAATTTTTCCACATTTTGTTAGGTTACAGCCTTATTATAAAATGTATTAAATTGTTATTTTTCCTCATCAATCTACATTCAATACCCCATAATGACAAAGCAACAAAAAAAAGACATTTACATAAGTATTTAGACCCTTTACTCAGTACTATGTTGAAGCACCTTTGGCAGTGATTACAGCCTCAAGTCTTCTTGGGTATGATGCTACATGCTTGGCACACCTGCATTTGGGGAGTTTCTCACATTCTTCTCAGCAGATCCTCTCAAGCTCTGTCAGTTTGAATGTGGAGCGTTGCTGCACAGCTATTTTCAGGTCTCTCCAGAGATGTTCGATTGGGTTCAAGTCCGGGCTCTGGCTGAGCCACTCAAGGAAATTCAGAGACTTGTTCCAAAGCCACTCCTGCGTTGTCTTGGCTGTGTGCTTAGGGTTGTTGTCCTGTTGGAAGGTGAACCTTCGCCCCAGTCTACGGTCCTACAGTCTACGGTCCGGTCCGGAGCAGGTTTTCATCAAGGATCTCTCTGTACTTTGCTCCGTTCATCTTTGCCTCAATCCTGACTAGCCTCCAAGTCCCTGCCGCTGAAAAACACCCCCACCTCATGATGCTGCCACCCTAATGCTTCACCGTAGGGATGGTGCCAGGTTTCCTCCAGAAGCGACGCTTGGCATTCAGGCCAAAGAGTTGAATCTTGGTTTCATTAGACCAGAGAATCTTGGAAAACTCCAAGCGGGCCGTCATGTGCCTTTTACTGAGGAGTGGCTTCCCTCTGGTCACTCTACCATAAAGGCCTGATTGGTGGAGTGTTGCAGAGATGGTTGTCCTTCTGGAAGGTTCTTCTATCTCCACAGAGGAACTCTAGAGCTCTGTCAGAGAGACTATTGGTGTCACGTTCCTGACCTTATTTCCTTTGTTTAGCCTTGTTTAGTTGGTCAGGACGTGAGCTGGGTGGGCATGCTATGTTATGTGTTTCTATGTTGGGTTCATTGTATTAGCCTGATAGGGTTCTCAATCAGGGGCAGGTGTTTTACGTTTCCTCTGATTGAGAGCCATATTAAGGTAGGCTGTTCTCACTGTTTGTGTCACGATCTTTCAAGATCGAACCCAGAAGCAGACCAGGACAAGGAGCGTAGGAAGAAGGTGAGTATTTATTTATAGTGAAATGTGAAAAGGTAGATATATCCAGATGGCGTAGCGGGCAGCGGTGGTGAGTAGATGAGAGGAAATAGGTGAATCCAATGTAGTAGCAGAATCCTCTGTCAACCAGGCGGGAATGGAGTGAATGATCCAGGTGAGTAACTGAAGACAAAACAAACGGAGGTAAGTTCAAGGCAAGCAATACGTAAATGAAAACAACAAAACAAATTCTATCCAACTGGAGTCTGGTACTCAGGCACAACATACTGTTCATGGCTAACGATCCGGCAGGGAATGGAAGTCAGGTCAGAGCTTTTGAAGGGTAGAGATGATGATCAGGACAGGTGTGCAGATTACTGACGGGAAACAGGTGCGGGTGAAATCAATCTCCCAATGAGCTAATTCGCCCGGCAACCAGACAGGGTGCGTTCCAGGACACCTGAAACACACTCCAGGACAGACACACAGGCAAACCCAGACTCAGGAAGCGGGATTCGTGACAGTACCCCCCCTCCGACGAACGCCACCGGGCGGACTACCTGGAGCGCCAGGATGGAGGCGGTAGAAGTCACGAATCAGGTCGTCATCCAGAATCTGTCGCCGAGGAATCCAACTCCTCTCCTCTGGACCATATCCTTCCCAGTCCACTAGAAACTGGTACCCTCGACCCCGCCGTCTGGAGTCCATGATGCGGCGCACCGTGTAGACAGGACCACCTCCGATCATCCGAGGAGGAGGAGGACGAGGAGGAGGAGGCAACAGAGGACTGAGGTGAACCGGCTTGAGACAAGAGACATGAAAAGTGGGATGCACTCTAAGTGTTGCAGGCAACTTGAGTCGAACCACCACAGGATTTATGATTCTCTCCACTACAAACGGACCAATGAACTTAGGTGACAACTTCCTTGACTCCGTCCGTAGAGGAAGATCCCGTGTAGCCAATCAAACCTTATCTCCAACCGTATAAGCTGGGGCAGGAATACGGCGACGGTTCGCCTGTATCTGATACCGGTCAGAAACTCTAAGGAGAGCCTTCCTGGCCCGATGCCAGGTCTGGTGGCAACGACGAATATGGGTCTGGACAGAGGGAACCGAGAGATCCCTCTCCTGAGAAGGAAACAAAGGAGGTTGGTATCCGTAAAGGCATTGGAAGGGAGACATCCCAGTGGCAGATGAAGGAAGGGTATTATGGGCATACTCAACCCAGGGTAATTGAGATGACCAAGAGGTGGGATCAGAGGAGACAAGACAACGCAGCGTGGACTCCATCTTCTGGTTGGCTCTCTCCGCTTGACCATTAGATTGTGGGTGAAATCCAGAAGTGAGACTGACTGTAGCTCCAATGGCCAAACAGAAGGATTTCCAGACAGCAGAGGTAAACTGAGGACCACGGTCAGACACAATGTCACTGGGCAATCCGTGAACCCTGAAAACCTCCCTGACCAGGATCTCGGACGTCTCCGTAGCCGATGGAAGCTTGGAGAGAGGAACAAAATGAGCAAACTTGCTGAATCTGTCCACAATGGTCAGAATGACCGTGTTCCCAACAGAAGGGGGCAATCCCGTGACAAAATCCAGGGCCAGATGCGACCAAGGTCGCCGAGGAATAGGTAGGGGGTGAAGAAGCCCAGAGCTGGGCCGATTGGTACTCTTGTTCTGGGCACAAACAGGACATGCGGCAACAAACCTCCGGGTATCTTCTCCCATGGCAGGCCACCAAAAACGTCTGCGCAGTAGTGCCATAGTCCGAGCAATGCCAGGGTGACAAGCTATCTTGCTGGCGTGGGACCACTGAAGGACAGCAGAACGGACCGACTCGGGTACGAACAACCGACCGGGTGGACCGTTACCGGGGCCGGGCTGCGTCCGAAGGGCCGCCATCACATCCTCCTCTATCCTCCATGTAACGGCTCCCACGACAACATTCTGGGGAAGAATCGTCTCAGTCTTGACCCCACTCTCCTCCGTCTTAGAGAACATCCGGGACAGGGCGTCCGCCTTCCCGTTCTTAGACCCAGGTCGGAACGTCAGGGAAAAATTGAAACGTCCAAAAAACAAGGCCCACCTAGCCTGACGGGCGTTGAGACGTTTAGCCGATTGTACGTAAGCCAGATTCTTGTGGTCAGTCCAGACCACAAACGGTTGCTCCGCTCCCTCCAACCAGTGCCGCCACTCCTCCAAGGCAAGCTTCACAGCGAGAAGCTCCCGGTTACCCACATCGTAGTTTCTTTCAGCTGGAGAAAGACGACCAGAGTAGAAAGCGCAGGGATGGAGTTTACCGTCAGTGGAGCTACGCTGGGACAGGATGGCGCCCACACCCACATCAGAAGCATCCACTTCCACAACGAACTGACGGGAAGTGTCAGGTTGAGAGAGAATCGGGGCGTTGGTGAATCGGCTCTTCAAGTCCAGAAATGCTCGGTCTGCCTCAGGAGTCCAACAGAACTTTCTGGTGCAAGACGTCAGGGCAGTTAAAGGTGCAGCCACCCGGCTGTAGTCACGGATAAACCTCCGATAAAAATTCGCAAACCCCAGGAATCTCTGGAGCTGCAATCTTGTACCGGGCTGGACCCAATCCCGAACCGCCCGAACCTTCTCTTGGTCCATCTTGATCTCTCCCCTGGATATGATGTACCCGAGGAAGGACGTTGTATGGGCGTGAAAATCACACTTCTCCGCCTTCACGAACAGACGGTTCTCCAATAACCGCTGCAGGACCTGCTTGACATGCAGAACGTGGCTAGAAAGCTCCTTTGAGAAGATGAGGATATCATCCAGGTAAACGAACACAAAAATACCAATCATATCTCTCAAAACGTCATTCACCATACTTTGGAACACCGCCGGAGCGTTGGTCAGTCCAAACGGCATCACCTGGTACTCAAAATGTCCCATCGGAGTATTGAACCCAGTCAACCACTCGTCCCCCTCCTTGATCCGAACCAAATGATAAGCATTACGTAAATCAAGCTTCGTAAAAACCGTAGCACCCTGTAAGGAATCGAAAGCCGAGCTCATCAAGGGCAGGGGATACTTGTTCTTAACCGTAATCTCATTCAAACCCCGATAATCAATACACGGTCGAAGAGAACCATCCTTCTTGCTCACAAAAAAAAATCCTGCTCCCAAAGGTGATGACGATGGCCGAATGAGACCTGTAGCTAGAGACTCCTTGATGTAGGTCTCCAAGGCCTCACGTTCCGGTCGAGAGATACTGTATAACCGTCCCTTGGGAAAGGCAGATCCAGGAAACAGATTAATCGCACAATCATAAGGTCGGTGGGGAGGAAGAGACAGAGCCTTCTGTTTACTGAATACCTCACCAAACTCGTGATATGTTTCTGGAACCAGGGACAAATCAGGAGGAGCAGAGTCACTGACCTGACTGGAAACAGCAGGAGAACAGGCAGTCCTAAGGCAGTTAGCATGACACTCAATGTTCCAACTAGTTACCTTCCCTGTCACCCAATCAAACGAGGGATTGTGTTCCTTCAGCCAGGGGTAACCAAGAACCAGAGGAACATGGGGCGAGGACAAAATGAAGAAAGAGATAAACTCTGAATGATTTCCCGACACCAACATCTTAACCGGTTCAGTCCTCATAGTGATCCGTGCCAGACTACTGCCGTTCAGAGTGGTTGCTTCAATGGCTTCCGGCAATTGCTCCTTGGAAAGCCCCAGCTGTTCCACCAAGTCGGCATCCATAAAGTTGCCATCGGCACCTGAATCGATAAAAGCGTTCAGGTCAAAACTCTGATCCTTATTCATAAGGGTCGCAGGAAAACGGGGTCTGACAAGATCCTTGAGAGATTGAAACTGGCTCGCTAAAATTCCTCCCAAATTTAGCGAGCCGGGCAGTTTAACGGGCGCTGTGGACAAGCGGAGTTGTAATGTCCCGATCTACCACAGTAGAAAGAGCTATTGGTCTCACGTCTACGTTGGCGCTCCTCCTTAGTTAGCCCGTGTCGCCCCACTTGCATTGGTTCAGAATCTGGTGGCAAGACTCCTCCACTAATCCCGTGTGGAGAATAACGATCAATACGTCCTGGTTCACCTCCTGAACCGAATGGTAACCG
This sequence comes from Salvelinus namaycush, assembly GCF_016432855.1. Taxonomy (NCBI): domain Eukaryota; kingdom Metazoa; phylum Chordata; class Actinopteri; order Salmoniformes; family Salmonidae; genus Salvelinus; species Salvelinus namaycush. The sequence continues at coordinate 11,405,545 of NC_052310.1, forward strand.
AGTTACAGATTGATTGGATAGACCCCACTGCTTCTCCCTCCTTCTCTCTCGGACTCTATTATCAACCCGAATAGATAAAGCGACCAAGCTGTCTAAGTCACTAGGCTCTGGATAAGAAATCAGCTCATCCTTAAGTTCATCTGACAACCCCTTGTAAAAAACCGCTTGTAGTGACTCCTCATTCCAACCACTCTCCACAGCCAATGTCCTGAACTCAATCATAAAATCTGCCACACTGCGATCTCCTTGGCGAAGAGAGAACAAACGTTTAGCTGCGTCCTTACCTCGGACTGGATGATCAAAAAGCTTCCTCATCTCTCCCGTGAACTCCTGATATGAAGCCGTGCAGGTTCCCTGTCGTTCCCAAACGGCTGAAGCCCATTCCAGAGCTCTTCCACGCAACAGTTCAATAACCAAGGCTATCCTAGCCTTGTCAGTGGCGTAAGAATGGGGCTGTAGATCAAACACTAACCCACACTGCATAAGAAACGAACGGCATTTTCCCAAATCCCCTTCATATTTATCAGGCGTCGGTACCTTGGGTTCACGAAATGGAACCGCTTCAGACACGGCAGGTGAGATGGGTGAAACCGGTGGTGAATGAATCACCTGCAAACTGAGCTGATCCTGGACTTGTGTCAAGCTAGCAGATAAATTCTGGATCGAACTCGCTATCTCCTGTAGCGCCGTATTGTGTTGTCCCAATTTCTTCTCCTGCAGGGTAATGGCATGGCAAACGGAGTCCAGGTCCGCTGGGTTCATTACTGGCCGGATCGTTCTGTCACGATCTTTCAAGATCGAACCCAGAAGCAGACCAGGACAAGGAGCGTAGGAAGAAGGTGAGTATTTATTTACAGTGAAATGTGAAAAGGTAGATATATCCAGATGGCGTAGCGGGCAGCGGTGGTGAGTAGATGAGAGGAAATAGGTGAATCCAATGTAGTAGCAGAATCCTCTGTCAACCAGGCGGGAATGGAGTGAATGATCCAGGTGAGTAACTGAAGACAAAACAAACGGAGGTAAGTTCAAGGCAAGCAATACGTAAATGAAAACAAAAAAACAAATTCTATCCAACTGGAGTCTGGTACTCAGGCACAACATACTGTTCATGGCTAACGATCCGGCAGGGAATGGAAGTCAGGTCAGAGCTTTTGAAGGGTAGAGATGATGATCAGGACAGGTGTGCAGATTACTGACGGGAAACAGGTGCGGGTGAAATCAATCTCCCAATGAGCTAATTCGCCCGGCAACCAGACAGGGTGCGTTCCAGGACACCTGAAACACACTCCAGGACAGACACACAGGCAAACCCAGACTCAGGAAGCGGGATTCGTGACAGTTTGTTTGTGGGTGATTGTTGCTGTGTCTGTTTCTGTTTCACCACACGGTACTGTTTCGTTTCGTTCGTTCGTTTGTTCCTACCTGTTCGTGCGTTCATGTTTTATGTTCTCAAGTTCAGGTCTGTTCACGTCGTTTTGTTATTTTGTATTTTGTCAGTGTTCTGTTTTGTTGGATATCATTAAAATTCGACATCATGAACATTCACTACGCTGCGCCTTGGTCCTCCTCTCTTCCACCTAAAGACGAGCGTTACAATTGGGTTCTTGGTCACCTCTCTGACCAAGGCCCTTCTCCCCCGATTGCTCAGTTTGGCCCGGCGTCCAGGTCTAGGAAGAGTCTTGGTGGTTCCAAACTTCTTCCGTTTATGAATGATGGAGGCCACTGGGTTCTTGGGGACCTTCAATGCTGCAGACATTATTTGGTACCCTTCCTCAGATCTGTGCCTCGACACAATCCTTTCTCGGAGCACTACGGACAATTCCTTTGACCTCATGGCTTTGTTTTTGCTCTGACATGCGCTGTCAACTGTGGGACCTTATATAGACAGGTGTGTGCCTTTCCAAATCATGTCCAATCAATTGAATTTACCACAGGTGGACTCCAATCAAGTTGTAGAAACATCTCAAGGATGATCAATGGAAACAGGATGCACCTGAGCTCAATTTCCAGTCTCATAGCAAAGGGTCTGAATATTTATGTAAATAAGGTATTTGTGTTTTTTATCTAAATAAATATCAAAAAACCTGATTTCGCTTCATCATTAATGGGTATTGTGTGTAGATTGATGATGATATGTATTTGTTTAATCCATTTTAGAATAAGGCTGTAACCTAACAAAATGTGGAAAAGTCAAGGGGTCTGAACACTTTCCAAAGGCGCTGTACATTTACATGTTAGTCATTTAGCAGACGCTCTTATCCAGATCGACTTACAGGAGTAATTAGGGTTAAGTGCCTTGCTCAAGGGTACATTGACAGAGCCTTGTCGGCTCGGGAATCGGAACCAGCAACCTGTTATTTACAGGCCCAACACTCTAACCACCTGCCACATATAATTGTTCTGTGCTCTTTTGGTTGACTGTTGTTTATAACAGTATTATCTAGTGTGACGATGGTACAGTGCATGCTGCTTAGTATGAGCACTGGTGACTAAAGTCTCTTCAGTTAGATGGAGATCTATTCAAAGAAAAGAAGCTTCTGCACACTGCCGACTTGTTGCTCCAGCACACTGTGCACTTGTTTATTTTGTAAAATCTACAGGTAAATGTCAAACTAAACACTTAAATAAAGTTTCTTAATAGGGTGTTGGGCCACCATGAGCCGCCAGAACAGATTCAATGCACCTTGGCATAGACGCTAAAAGTGTCTAGAACTCTATTGGAGGGATGCGACACCAGTCTTCCACGAGAAATTCTATAATTTGGTGTTTTGTTTATAGTTACTTACTATTACTTACTATTGCAATATGGTTTACTTAGTTACTTACTATTACTTACTATTGCAATATGGTTTACTTAGTTACTTACTATTACTTACTATTGCAATATGGTTTACTTAGTTACTTACTATTGCAATGTACAGCTCGTCCTGGGGAGATATGTGCCTTGATATGAGACACTTCATAAATAGGATGTGACTATTTAATGTTGAAAATATATAACATAACCCACAACATACTCTTCCTTACCAGATTACATTTGAGGTGCTTGTTGTGCTCTTGAAAAAGTTATGCTACAGCACCAAAACACAGCCAGATTTTGATAACGAAGGCATACTGTAGGATACCTGTAGGTTTGTCGTATATGTAGGGTTAGAGGTTTTTAACTGATCACATGATCTAACCAGGAAAGACTCTGGGCCCTGGCTATAGCCCATAAATAGGACTGAGAGTTTTTTTTCTGGGCAGGTCACGGGGTCAGGGAAAACTCAGGGACCTTCCTGTCTGGCTCTATCTTTAGAGTGGACAATGAGCAGACCTGAACAGCAACAGGGGCACTAGAACAAAATCCCAATGGTTGACTATACCAAGGGCAGGTTTTACTTAAAGTCACAGCTCAACGGTGTGTATGAATCTGTTCTTGGGTTGGCGGTTCAATTAGAGCTGGGTTTCGATAAACAGAAAATGATCGACACCGACTATACCGATCACTTATCACAGGCCTTTTGCTGATATCATTCATTATGATAAATATACTAGGGGTGGCAGGTAGCCTAGTGGTTAGAGCTTTGATCCAGTAACCGAGAGGTTGTTAGATCGAATTCCTGAGCTGACAAGGTAAAAATATGTCATTGTGCCCCTGAACACGGCAGTTAACCCACTGTTCTTAGGCCGTCATTGTAAATAAGAATTTGTTCTTAACTGACTTGCCTAGTTGAATAAAAAATACTAGAGAAATGTGAAATAACTTTGCTAATATGCGTGATTGTTAATGGGACAATAGATGGCTACAACCATCAAACTAGTAGTTTAAAGGATCATAAAAATTATATTTACCGTTATCGCGCCATTTCAGGACATTTATTGTGATATGGATTTTTGTCCAGTTCTACACTGAGCACATTTACCCTCCTTTCTGGCACATGAAAGCCATCTCAAAGATCACCCTGATTCGAGGCCTGACAGCATGTGCCTGGCCATTACTCTACGCACCCAGGCCATTTTATGGAGTCAAATATTCTGTAGTTTGTGCACGGCCTCAACTCCACTTTCATTCGTCGCAAGACTCCAGTCTGCCTCAGTCAGTTAGTATGAAATCATTTCAGAACATGATTGTGTCTTTCCCATGTATTGCTTGTGGAGGAAGGTGTTATTGAGTTATGGCACGTATTCATTTCCTTGGTATGAGCTTCGACTATGTGAAAGGAAGCTATGACTTGTGGCACTAAATTTGTGTCTATGCTGGCATGCATGTTTTCTCGGTGCATACTGTACATTCAAGCTAAGGCCTTATACCAATTCAAGAGGGAAAGCTCTGAGTAATTTCATCCCACATCTGGTTGGTTGGTGGAAATCATAATCAGATTAACAACAGTTTAATCTTCCAACCAGGGGTGGACTGGCCATCTGGCATTTCAGGAAAATATTAGATGGGCTGGTACATTTTTGTTGCCTCATGGGCCTGTTTAATTTGGGGGTTTTGAGCAAAATGATAATTATCTGGCTAATAATGGGGAACTCGAGGAATAAAATGGCCTAGTGTGTTAAAAATGCCAGAGACGATTTCTGGTCCCAGTCCGCCCCTGCTTCCACCCCAATGCCCAGAGAGAGGCTGCAAGCTTGAGACTTATTTATAGCAAGTTGTTATGGAAACTGTATTTTGGAAACAGTCCCAGTCTACCTCTGATTCATGCACAGAGTGGAAATATACAATATACAGAGTTTGGACACACCTACTCATTCAAGGATTTTTCTTTATTTTTACTATTTTCTACATTGTAGAATAATAGTGAAGACATCAAAACTATGAAACTAAACATATGGAATCATGTAGTAAGCAAAAAAGTGTTAAACAAATCAAAATATATTTTAGATTTTAGATTCCTCAAAGTAGCCACGCTTTGTCGTGATGACAGCTTTGCACACTCGTTGCATTCTCTCAACCAGCTTCATGAGGTAGTCATCTGGAATGCTTTCCCAACAGTCTTGAAGGAGTTCCCACGTATGCTGAGCACTTTTTGGCTGCTTTTTCTTTACTCTCCGGTCCAACTCATCTCAAACCATCTCAATTGGGTTGAGGTTGGGTGATTGTGGACGCCAGGTCATCTGATGCGGCACTCCATCGCTCTCCTTCTTGGTCAAATAGCCCTTACACAGCCTGGAGGTGTGTTTTGGGTTATTGTCCTGTTGAAAAACAAATGATAGTCCCACTAAGCGCAAACCAGATAGAATGGCATATCGCTGCAGAATGCTGTGGTAGCCATGCTGGTAATTGTGCCTTGAATTCTAAATACATCATGACAGTGTCACCAGGACAGCTCCCCTACACCATCACACCTCCTCCTCCATGCTTCATGGTGGGAACCACACATGTGGAGATCACCTACTCTGCGTCTCACAAAGGCACAGCGGTTGGAACCAAACATCTCAAATTTGGACTCATCAGACCAAGGGACAGATTTCCACTGGTCTAATGTCCATTGTTCATGTTTTCTGGCCCAAGCAAGTCTCTTCTTCTTTTTGGTGTCCTTTAGTAGTGGTTTCTTTGCAGCAATTCGACCATGTAGGCCTGATTCACGCATTTATTTTGGCTGCAATCTGAGGTGCAGTTAATTGCCGATTTCTGAGGCTGATACCTCTAATGAATTTATAACCTCTGCAGCAGAGGTAACTCTGGGTCTTCCTTTCCTGTGGCAGTCCTCATGACAGCCAATTTTCCCATAGCGCTCAATTTTTTTTGTTAATGCCCTTGAAAAAACTTTAAAAGTTCTTGAAATTTTCCGTATTGACTGACCTTCATGTCTTAAAGTAATGATGGACTGTTGAATGGATAGGTGTGTCCAAACTTTTGACTGGTACCGAACATTAACACAAATCATCCTGGTTGGCTATTTCTGAGTCTGTCATGTGTAAGGGTTACACAAGGCACCTATGTGTTGCAAGCCATTACCCATAGGCCACTATTATTCACCCCCCTTGGCATTTTTCCTATTTTGTTGCCATACAAATTAAAATGGATTTTGGCGGGGGGTTGTATCATTTGATTTACATAACATGCCTACAACTTTGAAGATGCAAAATATATATTGAAACAAACAAGAAATAAGACCAAAAAAATCTAACTTGAGCGTGCATATTCACCCCCCCCCCCCCCCCCCCCCCCCCCAAGTCAAAACTTTGTTGAGACACCTTTTGCAGCAAGTACAGCTGCAAGTCTCTTTGGGGTATGTCTCTATAAGCTTGGCACATCTAGCCACTGGGATTTTTTCCCATTCTTCAAGGTAAAACTGCTCCAGCACCTTCAAGTTGGATGGGTTCCGCTGGTGTACAGCAATCTTTAAGTCATACCACAGATTCTCAACTGGATTGAGGTCTGGGCTTTGACTAGGCCATTCCAAGACATTTAAATGTTTACCCTTAAACCACTCGAGTGTTGCTTTAGCAGTATGCTTAGGGTCATTGTCCTGCTGGACGGTGAACCTCCGTCCCAGTCTCAAATCTCTGGAAGACTGAAACAGGTTTCCCTCAAGAATTTCCCTGTATTTAGCGCCATCCATCATTCCTTCAATTCTGACCAGTTTCCCCATCCCTGCCGATGAAAAACATCTCCACAGCATGATGCTGCCACCACCATGCTTCACTGTGGGATGGTGTTCTCGGGGTGATGAGAGGTGTTGGGTTTGCGCCAGACATAGCGTTTTCCTTGATGGCCAAAAGCTACATTTTAGTCTCATCTGACCAGAGTACCTTCTTCCATATGTTTGAGGAGTCTCCCACATGCCTTTTGGCGAACACCAAACATGTTCACATATTTTTTTCTATAAGCAATGGCTTTTTTCTGGCCACTCTTCCGCAAAGCCCAGCTCTGTGGAGTGTACAGCTTAAAGTGGTCCTATGGACAGATACTCCAATTTCCGCTGGGAAGCTTTGCAGCTCCTTCAGGGTTATCTTTGGTCTCTTTGTTGCCTCTCTGATTAATGCCCTCCTGGCCTGGTCCGGGACTTTTGGTGGGCAGCCCTCTCTTGGCAGGTTTGTTATGGTGCCATATTATTAATTAAAACAATTATAATGGATTTAATGGTGTGCGTGGGATGTTCAAAGCTTCAGATATTTTTTTATAACCCAACCCTGATCTGTACTTCTCCACAACTTTGTCCCTGACCTGTTTGGAGAGCTCCTTTGTCTTCATGGTGCCGCTTGCTTGGTGGTACCGCTTGCTTAGTGGTGTTGCAGACTCTGGGTGTAACGGTACTCGTCCTCGTCTGATGACGAGTATGAAAGATCGGACCAATGTGCAGCGTGGTAAGTGTCCATTTTAATGAAATCCAACTGAACACTGAATGACAAAACAACAAAAGAGAATGAACGAGACTGAAACAGTTCTGTATGGAAAAAACATAGACACAGAAGACAACTACCCACAACCCATAGTGGGAAAACAGGCTACCTAAGTATGATTCTCAATCAGAGACAACGATCGACAGCTGCCTCTGATTGAGAACCATACCAGGCCAAACACAGAAATACAAAACCTAGACTACAAAACATAGAATGCCCACCCCAACTCACGCCCTGACCAAACTAAAATAAAGACATAAAAAAGGAACTAAGGTCAGAACGTGACAGTACCCTCCCCCCCAAAGGTGCGGACTCCGGCCGCAAAACCTGAACCTATAGGGGAGGGTCTGGGTGGGCATTTCACCGCGGTGGCAGCTCTGGTGCGGGACGTGGACCCCACTCCACCATAGTCTTGGCCCACTTAGGTGGCGCCTTTGGAGCGGCGACCCTCGCCACCGACCCCGGACTGGGGACCCGAATAGACGGGAGACTCTGGCAGCGCCGGAGTGAAGGGCGTCTCTGGCAGCTCCGGAGTGAAGGACGACTCTGGCAGCTCCAGAGTGAAGGGCGACTCTGGCAGCTCCGGAGTGAAGGGCGACTCTGGCAGCTCCGGAGTGAAGGGCGACTCTGGCAGCTCCGGAGTGAAGGGCGACTCTGGCAGCTCCGGAGTGAAGGGCGACTCTGGCAGCTCCGGAGTGAAGGGCGACTCTGGCAGCTCCGGAGTGAAGGGCGACTCTGGCAGCTCCGGAGTGAAGGGCGACTCTGGCAGCTCCGGAGTGAAGGGCGACTCTGGCAGCTCCGGAGTGAAGGGCGACTCTGGCAGCTCCGGAGTGAAGGGCGACTCTGGCAGCTCCGGAGTGAAGGGCGACTCTGGCAGCTCCTGACTGACGGGCGACTCTGGCAGCTCCTGACTGACGGGCGGCTCTGGCAGCTCCTGACTGACGGGCGGCTCTGGCAGCTCCTGACTGACGGGCGGCTCTGGCAGCTCCTGACTGACGGGCGGCTCTGGCAGCTCCTGACTGACGGGCGGCTCTGGCAGCTCAGGACAGACGGGCGGCTCTGGCAGCTCAGGACAGACGGGCGGCTCTGGCAGCTCAGGACAGACGGGCGAACCTGGAGGGAGGAGATGGAGAGACAGCCTGGTGCGTGGGGCTGCCACAGGACCCACCAGGCTGGGGAGACCTACAGTAGGCCTGGTGCGTGGAGGAGGCACCGGATGGACCGGGCTGTGGGGGAGCAATGGATCTCTGGTGCGCAGCCTTGGCACCACTCCTCCAGGCTGGATGACCACTTTAGCCCGGACCATCCAGAGTGCAGGTACAGGTTGAACCGAGCTGTGGAGGAGCACTGGAGATCTGGTGCTTACCACTCGCACCTCTCCCTTAGGCTCAATGCCCACATTCGCCCGGCACGGGCAGAGCGCAGGCATAGGATGCACTGCACCCTCCCAGCGCCCCGGAGACACAGCACGCAGAGCCGGCGCAGGATACCCTGGGCCGAAACGGCGTACCGGAGACCAAACACACTGGGCCGGCACAATATGCCCTGGCTGGATGCCCACACTCGCATGGCACTTGCGGGGGGCTGGCCTATAGCGCACCGGGCTATGAGCGCATACTGGCGACACCGTGCGCTTGACCGCATAACACGATGCCTGACCAGTACTGCGCTTCTTCCGGTAAGCACGGGGAGTTGGCTCAGGTCTATCGCCTGACTCTGCCAATCACCCCGTGTGCCCCCCCCACCCAATTTTGGGGGGGGGGGCTGCCTCTCGTGCCTGTTGTGCTGCCTTACCTCATATCGCCGCCGCTCCGCTTTCGCTGCCTCCAGTTCCTCCTTGGGGCGGCGATATTCCCCAGCCTGACTCCAGGGTCCCTTACCGTCTAGTATCTCCTCCCAAGTCCAGGAGTCCAGAACCCTCTGCTCCTGGTTACCAGGCTGCTTGGTCCTTTTTTGGTGGGTAGTTTTGTAACGGTACTCGTCCTCGTCTGATGACGAGTATGAACGATCGGACCAATGTGCAGCATGGTAAGTGTCCATTTTAATGAAATCCAACTGAACACTGAATGACAAAACAACAAAAGAGAATGAACGAGACTGAAACAGTTCTGTATGGAAAAAACACAGACACAGAAAACAACTACCCACAACCCATAGTGGGAAAACAGGCTACCTAAGTATGATTCTCAATCAGAGACAACGATCGACAGCTGCCTCTGATTGAGAACCATACCAGGCCAAACACAGAAATACAAAACCTAGACTACAAAACATAGAATGCCCACCCCAACTCACGCCCTGACCAAACTAAAATAAATACATAAAAAAGGAACTAAGGTCAGAACGTGACACTGGGGCCTTTCAGAACAAGTGTATATATACTGAGATCATGTGACAGATCATGTGACACTTAGATTGCACACAGGTGGACTTTATTAACTAATTATGTGACTTCTGAAGGTAATTGGTTGCACCAGATCGTATTTAGGGACTTCATAGCAAAGTGGGTGAATACATGTATTCAGTTTTTATTTTTTAGAATTTTTTGAAACAAGTTATTTTTTTCATTTCACTTCACCAATTTCGACGATTTTGTGTATGTCCATTACATGAAATCCAAATAAAAATACATGTAATTTACAGGTTGTAATGCAACAGAATATAAAAAACACCAAGGGGGATGAATACTTTTGCAAGGCACTGTATGTAACCCCTGTGTTCTAAGCCATTACCCATAGGCACCTCTGTATCCCCTGTGTTCTAAGCCATTACCCATACACACCTCTGTAACCCTGTGTTGCAAGCCATTACCCAAATGATGTTCTAGCTAGATTATACTTATTTAACAACTCACATGGTTAGAGTAAATTCTTTCACACTACTGTATGAGTGAGTGAACAGATTATAAAATGGATACCCAACACCACTGCCCTTGACAATGGTCAAAGGGTACTGTAGAATGAACAAATTGTTCCGGAGCTTCCCAGGATTTTCCAAAAGAAAAGGCAGGCAGAAAAGTCAAGACGACGACATTCCAACGAAGCACCACTCTCAACCAACATTTTTTGTTATCTGCCTGTAGCGAGATGGAGTTTTGAAGCCCATTTCCTGCTTGGACTTAAAAAATGCTATCTCTCAGGACAGGTAAAATTGGAAAAACAAAAAACATATCCACACAGTCTGAGCTAGATCGAACCATGTAAATTAAACCAACCTGATGTATTTTTTGTAGGGGACATAATTGCATTTCTTTCTTCATTGTTTGTCATACAGGTACATTTGGTATAAATACTATACTTGTACATTTGGTATAAATACTGTAATTGCTAAACAGTTGTTACGCAGTTGTTACACAAGCTACAAAATATACTCTTGGGTCTTCTGAGCTCAAACCCAGTGATCACACACTTTTGGAAATTGCCCTGTCACTGTAGACCCAGGCATTTTGACTTGTGTTTACTTTTACTTAACAGCATAGTGTTAAGAAGAGAAGGCTATGCTATGGCATGAGGAGCCTATGGAGGCAGTCTGCCAACCTTTCACCTGATATTATGCAAAGCTATACTTCATTACTAGCACACTGTATGACCTCAAAGAAACGTGACTGACTCCAATAACGTTAGGACAAATCGACATGGTTGGGTGAGATGACTTTAATTAAAACATTTTATAGTGAGAGGATGATCTAGGCATGATCAATACTCATTCAGTTTGAGGCACTTGACTGAATGAGGTAGGAAATAGAACATCGATGCTCCACTGAATGCATCTTTTTAGAAATGGGAAAGTTTCCAAGCCATATCTGCCATCCCACATTCATCAGTGTCTCTGTGTGGCACAGTCACATTGGATAGAGCCACAGTACTCAGTGAAGCGCACACACTGGGCACTCAGTCACTCATTCACACCCATCCCTTTAGTGCTGTGCAGGCCTGAGGGCTAGAGCAGGGAGTGCTTTTAGGTTCAGGCTGGTCTACTCTCTCTCTCTCTCTGTCTGTCTTCTCTCTCTCTCTCTCTCTCTCTCGCTCTGTTTCTGTCTCTCTCTCTCTCTATTTCTCTCTGTCTCTCTCGGTGTGTTTCTCTCTCTCTCATTCAATTCAATTCAAGGGGCTTTATTGGCATGGGAAAGATATAATTACATTGTCAAAACAAGTGAAATGGATAAACAAATGGAATAAACAATAAAAAGTGAACTGTAAATATTACACTCACAGAAGTTCCAAAAGAATAAAGTCATTTCAAATGTCATATTATGTCTATATACAGTGTTGTAGTGATGTGCAAATAGTTAAAGTACAAAGGGGAAATACATAAATATGGGTTGTATTTACAATGGTGTTTGTTCTTCACTGGTTGCACTTTTCTTGTGGCAACATTTCACAAATCTTGCTGCTGTGATTGCACACTGTAGTATTTAACCCAATAGATATGGAGGTTAATTAAAATGTGATTTTTTTCTAATTATTTGTGGGTCTGTGTAATCTAAGGGAAATATGTGTCTCTAATATGGTCATACATTTGGCAGGAGGTTAGGAAATGTGGCTCAGTTTCCACCTCATTTTGTGGGCAATGTGCACATAGCCTGTCTTCTCTTGAGAGCCAGGTCTGCCTACGGCGACCTTTCTCAATAGCAAGGCTATGCTCACAGTGTCTGTACGTAGTCAAAGCTTTCCTCAATTTTGGGTCAGTCACAGTGGTCAGGTATTCAGCCACTGTATACTTTCTGTTTAGGGACAAATAGCGTTCTAGTTCTCTCTGTGTTTTTGTTAATTCTTTCCAATGTGTCAAGTAATTATCTTTTTGTTTTCTCATGATTTGGTTTGGTTTAATTGTGTTGCTGTCCTGGGGCTCTGTGGGGTCTGTTTGTGTGGACCAGCATGCTTAGGGGACTCTTCTCCAGGTTCATCTCTCTGTAGGTGATGGCTTTGTTATGGAAGGTTTGGGAATCGCTTCCTTTTAGGTGGTTATAGAATTTAACGTCTCTTTTCTGGATTTTGATCATTAGCAGGTATCGGCCTAAATGCTCTGCATGCATTATTTGGTGTTTTACGTTGTACACAGAAGAGATTTTTGCAGAGTTCTGCATGCAGAGTCTCAATTTGGTGTTTGTCCCATTTTGTGAATTATTGGTTGGTGAGCAGACCCCAGACCTCACAACCATAAAGGTCAATGGGTTCTATAACTGATTCAAGTATTTTTAGCCAGATCCTAATTGGTACGTCGAATTTGATGTTCCTATTGATGGCATAGAAGGCCCTTCTTGCCTTGTCTCTCAGATCGTTCACAGATTTGTGGAAGTTAACTGTGGCGCTTATGTTTAGGCCAAGGTATGGATCGTTTTTTATGTGCTCTGGGGAAACGTTGTCTAGATGGAATTTGTATTTGTGGTCCTGGCAACTGGCCATTTTTTGGAACACCATTATTTTGGTCTTACTGAGATTTACTGTCAGGGCCCAGGCCAGACAGTATCTGTGTAGAAGATCTAGGTGCTGCTGTAGACCCTCCTTGGTTGGGGACAGAAGCACCAGATCATCAGCAAACAGTAGACATTTGACTTCAAATTCTAGTAGGGTGAGGCCGGGTGCTGCAGACTGTTCTAGTGCCCTCGCCAATTCGTTGATATATATGTGGAAGAGGGTAAAGCTGCATCCCTCTCACCCCACAGCCTTGTGGAAATAATTGTTCATGTTTTTTTTGCCAATTTTAACCGCACACTTGCTGTTTGTTTACATGGATTTTATAATGTCGTATGTTTCCCCCCAACTCCACTTTCCATCAATTTGTTAAGCAGACCCTCATGCCAAATTGAGTCAAAAGCTTTTTTTAAGTCAACAAAGCATGAGAAGACTTTGCCTTTGTTTTGGTTTGTCAATTAGGGTGTGCAGGGTGAATACATGGTCTGTTGTACAGTAATTTGGTAAAAAGCCAATTTTGCATTTGCTCAGTACATTGTTTTCAATGAGGAAATGTACGAGTCTGCTGTTAATGATAATGCAGAGGATTTTCCCAAGGTTGCTGTTGACGCATATCCCACGGTAGTTATTGGGGTCAAATTTGTCTTAACTTTTGTGGATTGGGGTTATCAGTGCTTGGTTCCAAATATTGGGGAAGATGCCAGAGTTGAGGATGATGTTAAAGAGTTTAAGTATAGCCAATTGCAATTTGTGGTCTGTATATTTTAACATTTCATGTAGGATACCATCAACACCACAGGCCTTTTTGGGTTGAAGGGTTTGTATTTTGTCCTGTAGTTCATTCAATGTAATTGGAGAATCCATTTGGTTCTGGTAGTCTTTAATAGCTGATTCTAATATTTGTAATTGATCATGTATATGTTTTTGCTATTTGCTATTTGTTATAGAGCCAAAAAGATTGGGGAAGTGGTTTATCCATACATCTCCGTTTTGGATAGATAACTCTTCGTGTTGTTGTTTTTTTAGTGTTCCAATTTTCCAAGAAGTGATTAGATTCTATGGATTCTTCAGTTACATTGAGCTGATTTCTGACGTGCTGTTCCTTCTTTTTCCGTAGTGTATTTCTGTATTGTTTTAGGTAGGTGTTTGTCCCCCTGTTTGCTGAGGGTGTCAGGTTCTTGTCCAGTTCTGGAATTTAGGTCGCCACAGACTAGTACATGTCCCTGGGCCTGGAAATGGTTGATCTCCCCCTCTAGGATGGAGAAGCTGTCATCATTAAAGTATGAGGATTCTATTGGGGGGATATAGGTAGCATACATGAGGACATTTTTCTCTGTTGAGATAATTTCTTTATTAATTTCTAACCAGATGTAAAATGTTCCTGTTTTGACGAATTTAATATAGTGGGTTAGGTCTGCTTTATACCAAATTAGCATACCCCCTGAGTTCTTTCCCTGTTTCACACCTGGTAGTTTGGTGGATGGAACTACCAGCTCTCTGTAACTAGAGGGCAACCAGTGGGTCTGTCTCGAAGGGGCATAGGTCTGATCTGGAGGGGCCTATATAGGGTGAGGCCAGGGTTTGTTTAGGTTGGTCTCAGCTGGTTGGGGTGTGGCTGGTGAAGCTGTGGTCTGGGTGTAGGTCCTCTTGGCGTGGGTTCTCTCAGTGCAGGTCCTTCAGGAGTGGGTCTTGCAGGTCTGGGAGGGTGTCTCGCTGGTCTGGGCATGTTGTCCATGCTCTGTTGCTCCTGTGTGAGGTGCTGGGGCTGCGATTATGGGTGACTTCCTTCAGGGTCCTGGCAAAAGTTGGGATTGCTGCCTTGTAGAGGTGGACCTGGTCGTAAAGGCTGTTCAAGTCCAGGGTGGAGTGGTGGGCCAGGTAAACATTAGGTTTTGAGGCACAGTCCCGGGAAATGCTTGCGTTCACCCGCTGTATGGTGGTAAGGTGAATGTATTTTCATGGTAGCAGGGTGGAAATAATCACTTTTGCGTTGGGGAAAGTGGAAGAAGCTTTTTCAATCACTCCCTTGAGTGCTGTGGCCACCCGTTCCTGCTTGGCCCTCAGATCATGAATTATAATGTGGGTGGGGGAACCTAATCTGTCCCCTGACAACAGCTCCAGGGCATGCCTAGTGCTTGGGCACCAGAGTTTAGTCCCTTTGTGTTTGGGAAAAAGTTTATTCTCTTTAATCTATTTGCTATTTGAGTCAATGAAGAGCACACTTTCTGGTTTTGGGTGTCCTCGGTGGATGGGCGGGGGTTGTCAGGAGAGCTATCGGGGTAGCTGACAGGGAGGCTGTTAGGAAGGGGTGGGGTCCTGTGTTGTCTGTCCCATTGTGGTGCTGAGGTTGTGGTCTGGGTCTGGGTCTGGGTCTGAGGTGTTCTGTTCTGCTGGCTTCTCTGAGGGAGTGCCCTGCTCCCTGTCACACCTCAGCTTCCTCACCTCCTCCTTCAGTCCTGTTATCTGTGCAATGTGTTTCTCTCCCTCCTCCTTCACTGCATTTAGCTGTGCCATGTGTTCCTCTCTCTCCTCCTTAAATTCTCTCACATTCCGGAGTGCAGCTAGCTCTCTGACAGCCGTCCATCTCCACCTACCGCCCTCCAGGACTTGTTGGGGATGTTGTTGTGCTAGTCTGTTTTGTGGGTCTTTTCTGTCTGGATTGTGTGGACTAGCTCTCTGAGCTCCACCATGTTTCTCTCCAGTTCTGGGAATTTATTCCTCTCAATGATGGAGGAGCAGTGCAGTTGTGGGACCTGGGTGTATTCAGTGCTGGGGGGTGACTATCCTCATCTGCAGCACAGTTTGAAGAGGTGTGATCAGACTCACTCAGGATGGGGGAGTCGTCACCGAGAGAGATCTTTTCCTGCTGTGCTCTCTCTTTGATCCCGTAAAAGTCCTGCTGGAACTGCATGAGGATGCCCTGCTCCATTACTGTCCCAGATTTGTACACGTTGACAGAGGTTGTTTCAATTTCCTTAATGTTTAGTATTCTGAGTTTCCACACTGGGACAATACCCTCTCTCTTGACATAGGGGTAGTGTGCTCTTATAGCACTGCGCCATGCCAGGGGATGTTCTGTGTGGAAAATTAAGTTGCTTATGTGCCCTCTTTGTAGCAGTCAGCAAATAGTAGCTTATTTTTGTACTTATTCTGTGTAGTGTTATTTTTAATGTCCAAGGAGTACTGTACTGTGATGACATCTGTACAGGGATACGGCATGGCACAGGAGGCTTCAAAGGCCTCTGCATTTGGATGGGGGAGGCTTTGAAACTCTGCTGCCATTGTTAGGCTCAAGAGTTTTCACACATCTCACTTTACACTTCAGTGCTAATTGAAGTTGCAGCCAGGTCTGTTCTGTCCTAGCAGCTTGTGTAACGGATATGAAAAGGCTAGCTAGTTAGCGGTGGTGCACGCTAATAGCCTTTCAATCGGTGACGTCACTTGCTCTGAGACCTTGAAGTAGTGGTTCCCCTTGCTCTGCAAGGGCCGCGGCTTTTGTGGAGCGATGGGTAACGATCCTCCGTGGGTGACTGTTGTTGATGTGTGCAGAGGGTCCCTGGTTCGCGCCCGGGTCGGGGCGAGGGGACGGACTAAAGTTAAACAGTTACTTTGATGCTGTTGACCCGGATCACTGGTTGCTGCGGAAAATGAGGAGGTCGAAAGGGGGGTGAGTGTAACGGATGTGAAATGGCTAGCTAGTTAGCGGTGGTGCGCGCTAATAGCCTTTCAATCGGTGACGTCACTTGCTCTGAGACCTTGAAGTAGTGGTTCCCCTTGCTCTGCAAGGGCCGTGGCTTTTGTGGAGCGATGGGTAACGATGCTTCGTGGGTGACTGTTGTTGATGTGTGCAGAGGGTCCCTGGTTCGTGCGAGGGGACGGACGTAAAGTTAAACTGTTACACTTGGTAGCTTAGTAGACTTATTTTTAAATGTAACCTTCATTTAACT
The DNA here is from genome assembly GCF_016432855.1 of Salvelinus namaycush. Taxonomy (NCBI): domain Eukaryota; kingdom Metazoa; phylum Chordata; class Actinopteri; order Salmoniformes; family Salmonidae; genus Salvelinus; species Salvelinus namaycush. Next base: position 11,422,241 of record NC_052310.1, read on the forward strand.
AGGAAAGTCAGTTAAGAACAAATACTTATTTACAATGACGGCCTACTCCGGACAGTGCTGAGCCTATTGTGCGCCGCCCTATGGGACTCCTAATCACGGCCGGATGTGATACAGCCTGGATTTGAACCAAGTACTATAGTGGCACCTCTTGCACTGATATGCAATGCCTTAGACCGCTGCACCACTCAGGAGCCGAGTATTTATTAAGCTCTATATAACAAAATTACCTAGAGATTATTGTCTTTTACTTTTTGGCTTCAGAAGTAGGTTCAGACTGAATATTACTCATTCAGTTTTGTGTTGGATGGTATTTCCAGGTTTACGCTGTGTTTCTTCTGCATGTTTTGGTTTTTTAGAAGTTTTTTCTTGATGGTCATTGGTAGTAAGAATCCTTTCAGGTAATTTTGTCCAAAATCAAGATTTTAGGTATGGAATTTTGATTTGGTTTGAAGATTTTAATATAGAGGGTAGTATCTTGTATAAGTCGTTGTGAAAGAAATCTAAGTTTATCTACATTCATCCAACTATAATTCAATTTTTTGTAGAACAACTCAGGAGCCCATGGTCCATGCGCTCTCTCTCTCTCTGTCTCTGTCTCTCTCTCTCTTGTTATGGGTTTAAGAGTGCAGAGAATTAGGTCATGGCAAAACAACAAAGGAGGCTTGCTTTGCACCTCAGCCTTTATGCCCACAAGCTACAAAACGTCTGCAGAAAAGAGGGAATGAAAAAATAGACATATTCACACCCTTAATGATGCACTCGAACTTTTGTGTAATTTCAGCCAGTCGTTTTGAAAGTGGTGCTCACGAGCCAAAACGGGTCCCGTTGTTGGTATATTACGTCATCCAGTTGTGTACTACGTTATCACTTCCTGTGATATTCATAACAGAATTTTTCAGTTCCTTCGCAGGAACTGAAAAATTCTGTTATGAATATCACAGGAAGTGATAACGTAGTACACAACTGGATGACGTAATATACCAACAACGGGACCCGTTTATATGTTACGAATCCAATTCGTGCAATATGTTACACATTTCTTGTGCTTAATATCCCGGAAAGTACCTTTAACTCAAAAAGAAGGTGAATACTGTACTGTGCTGTCATCTCCATGTAGACAATCTCTGCTGCGTCACATATTGGTGATATATCCTGTTTATCCCACATCCAGTGCTCTCCTGCCCTCCCTCCTCCCCCTGATTCTCGATCTGGCCCAGTTTTAGAAGCTGTTATCCTGCCTGACCTTGCCATATACTCAGTCGCTGTGTGTTTGCTTAACCAGGAAGCTCCTGTTCTGCACGCCACTGATAGACATATGAACAACACTGTGGTGGAAACAATGTTGATTCACCCAGTTATTGCCCATTGGCGCCTTTTCATTTGATAGCTCTTATGGTATGCAATGTATATCGGTTATAGGTCAGCTAAGGGTTAGCTTGTGATATGATGAAAACATTGGTCTACATTTCATAGTCTCTGTGGGCTACTGTTACTACCCAGGACACGTTACATTAAACTGTTTATCGTTAAAGGTCATGTCAGAATAGAGCTGATGTACGATATGTCCTGCAACAGGCAGCTACGTTAGGGAATTTAGCACTCAGTGTATGTGCACTGTTTGTGGAATATAAAATGATGTTAATACAAGTAAAAGTCAAAACAGATACACCTTTCTAGGCACAGGGATAAAACACTATTTCCATACATAACCTTGTCTTCATACTTGACCTAATTGGGGCTTGGAAGTGCTCTTAAAAACCTTGGTGGAATGCAGAAGAACTCCCTCTGGATGCAAATGAGAGCCCATTGAATTAAACAGGCTATGTCTTTGGCTTTTGGTGTCAAAGCCATGTAGTGCTTCTATGGGCTTGATAAGCTGACAAAACTTCCCTTTTGGAAACCATTCTCCATTGTGTTTTAATTTCCTCCCATTACGTCCAATTTGGTGGTTTAAAAATTACTGGTTCAACATTCTACTTTGGCTTTGTGTTGAAGGTCTGTGTGTCTGACTGCTCCACAGAAAGGAGTTGGAACACAACCTATCGTAATGTAGGTGTGATTAGTAAAGTATGATTCACAAACATGTTTTCAGCTGGTAGGTGTGACACTTTGTTTGGTTTGCTTTCTATTCAACAAATGGGGACTATTTCAAACAAACAATATCTTTGTTATCTTTTTTTACATTTTAATAATTTAGCAAATGCTCTTACATCAACTGATTTTTCAGCTAGTCGGCTCGGGGATTCAAACCAGCAACCCCCAATGTTCTAACCGCTATGCTACCTTTTGTTATCTGTGTAATAAAAAGGCAATCATTCCTGGTTGCTAAAATTAAAATAGTTTGCCTAATTTCAGTTTATGTGACAAAAAAATTAAGTATAGTTTACAGTATCATTGTACCATTTAAACCGACATTAAATATCTTTTCCATAACCAAAAATATTGTATTTTCAGCTGTTTGAAGATGGTGTACAAAACCGAAAGTAAACGACACAAAAACTAAACTTAAGAGCGGAAAGCATAGAAATAGTGCACATAGATCTACCTCTTCTTACACGTGCATTCAATGAGAATGACAGATCTATAACTCACATTTCTATGGGGATTTGGCCGGATCGCCCAAAAAGTTACATATTACGGCTTTAAATAAGGGTGGCATTTGGGATCCCCCCTCTCCCTTTGTCTTCACGTTTATTGTCTGTTGACCTTTAAGCTCTGCCAGAACCATCCATGCCTGGGTAAACTCAGTCCACAGTTCAGGATGTCTTGATACATTCCATTCTCTGGTCTATAAGCAGACTTCAGATCAGGTGCACAGCTGCATGGTTGGAATTATTCCCAATCAAAGATCAACAGCCTAGCAACATGTAAAGTGTAAATACTTCCCTTCTGAGAGGGATTTTACACCCACAGTTCAATCCGCTTCAGGTCATGCAGCTTTCTCCTCTCCCCCACTACCTTCGGCAAGGACAGCAGAGTAGCTTACTGGCCTTCAGGAAGACCCTAAGGCCAGTTTTCCCCATTGCACATGGGCTCAAGATAGGGAAAGACAGAGCAAAGAATACGACAGGTTTGGATGATCAGTTCTACTGTATATTCATCTTTTAGAATAGCTTTTAACCATCCCTCCATCCATCCATCCCTCCATCCATCCATCCATCCACCCATCCATTATGGTAAATGTAAAGTTATAAAGTAAAGAATATGAGAGAATGAAGAATGGTGTTCTTTGATGAAATAGGTTTACAGATGTAGGTATGCAGGGGAGGAAGGGATGGAGGGATAGAGGGATGGGGGGATGGAGGTATACAGGGAAGGCATGATGGGGGCATGGGGTAGGATAGTTATGCCCCAATGTTTTCATTACCGGAAAATCCTGGGAGGATTTGGTTAGACTTGAGTGGAGCGTGCCGTTATGCTGAGGCGAAATAAGTGAAGTCTTTGAAAATATGTTTTCAATTTCCCCCTGTTTTAAAGGAATCCCTGTTATCTCTGTGCCAAAGCTCAAGGCTCTGACCAGAGAATATTCAGACACACCTTACTATCGATATGAAATTACTGTAGCTATCTTATGATAATTCCTCAATTAAAGTTTGACCACTTGAACTGGGTCAAGATTAGCGTGTATATCAAACTCGGATTTGAAAGTCCAGAAGACAAATCCACTATACGGGGTTGAGGGTCTTAAGGGTTCACATAATAGTAATTTAGAATGGCTATAAGAGGCATTTTCATTGAAACAGGCTTAGATACATTTTGAGTTGATGAGTTGAAGATTGTAATCTTTGCTTGAACAGGCTATATGTTGATAGTAGTATTCGGAGCAAATATAGTAGGCCTATGCAGTTACAGTGCCTTCGGAAAGTATTCAGACCCCTTCCCTTTTTCCACATTTTGTTACGTTACAGCCTTATTCTAAAATGTATGAAATAAAAAATGTTCCTCATCAATCTACACACAATATCCCATAATGACAGGTAAAAAAAAAAAAACGGCTAATTTATTAAAAATAAAAAACAAAAATACCTTCACATAAGTATTCAGACCCTTTGCTGTGAGACTCGAAATTGAGCTCAGATTCCTCCTTTTTCCATTCTACAACTTGATTGGAGTCCACCTGGGGTAAATTCATTTGAATGGACATCATTTGGAAAGGCACACACCTGTCTATATAATGTCCCACAGTTGACAGTGCATGTCAGAGCAAAAACCAAGCCATGAGGTCGAAGGAATTGTCTGTCAAAAATCTGCAATACTGAAGGTCTCCAAGAACACAGTGGCAGTCCACATACTTAAATAGAAGAAGTTTGGAACCAGGCTGTAATCACTGTCAAAGGTACTTCAACAAAGTACTGAGTAAAGGGTCTGAATACTTATGTAAATGTGATATTTCAGTTTTTTGCTTTGTCATTATGGTGTATTGTGTGTAGATTGATGAGGGGAAAAAACGATTTAATCCATTTTAGAATAAGGCTGTAACATAACAAAATGTAGAAAGTCAAGGGGTCTGAATACTTTCAGAATACACTGTATATCACAGGGGGGAAATAAATATATAAGGCTTTCGTCTAGGGTAACATATCCCTATATACAGTACATATGAAGACCGATGGCTTATTTTAAGCCAGACTTATGCTAGATGGGGCCTTGTGATTTACAATGTAATGACATGGCTGTGAATCTGTAAAGAGAGGGTGAAATGTCAGTTGAATACAATCCAGTCAAATGTATATAATTCAGAAGACTGGGTCCTAGTTACAGTACGTTACTTAACTTTCCGTAACTTAACCTAGTTGTAGAAAGTACTAAGTATGTCTCAGAGTTTTTTTCTGGCCATTTCACTTCAGACATGAGAAATCCCAGCTATGAGGATTAACCTCTGCCTGTGGCCCTTCAGTCTCCATGTTTGAGCCTGGGACATCATTATGGTCAGTGAGATAAGCACACTATAAATAGAGGGAAGAACAGTGTCCCTGTGGAATGATATAATCCCCATGTTTGCTCCACTCCGGTCCTCACCGGCCACTCGGATGTGAATTTGCGACACATGCTCTGAAGCCTATCCACCACAATCCCTGTCCATCGGTTTCAAAACACAAGCAAAAAATGGCCATGTGAAAGGAAGGATATGAGGCGATGCCATTGCCATACAACAGTGTTTGAGAAAATGATTGTTTTTCTCCAACTGTGAAGAACTCAACATGTTACTTAATAATGGTCTTTTGGGACGGCAGGCAGCTTAGCAGTTAAGAGCGTTGGGCCGGTAACCGAGCCGACTAGGTGAAAAATCTGTCAATGTGCCCTTGAACAAGGCACTTAACCCTAACTGTTCCTGTAAGTCGCTCTGGATAAGAGCGTCTGCTAAATGACTAAAATGTAAATATAAAATGAGAACTCATATGACTGCCTTGCTCAAGGAAATACATTTTCTCAGTACTTCCATGTTCATTGAACATGTGCCTTGCCATTTAGAAAGTGCAGTCATGCCACTCTGAAAGCAACAGGTATGTGTAGACAGTAGACATTTCTGACTCATTGTGAGAACTCATTCTAGCAGAAGTCAACGTTGACTAAGCAGTTTGTCACTCACTCCTTTTTATATTTCTCACCTGTATATTCGCAGGGCGTGTTGACATTAATGCTCATGGCACGTCGATGTGAAATCAAACCTCAATCTCATTGTTGACATGACAGGCTGGCATTAGATGACTGTCTCAAGCACTCCTGTCTTCTGTATTCCTTTTAAGCAATAAAACTGCATTCTTTCTCAAGAGCTCTGTGACTCTTTCTGCGTGGTTTACATCAAACTGTTTGTTTACTTTCTATTTCCTCGTGCGATTTCGACATTCCAAGGTCCCAGTAGAGTAGACAGATGTCACGTAGCCCTGTGGGGGTTCAAGAGGTTGGATTTGTTCTGATAGAGTAGGGGAGGGGGAAGTCAACATTAGGACGGTGTTCCTAATGTTTGGTATACTCCGAGGATATATTTATATTCAAGACTGATATTGTTCATTCTGATATTTCTTACTTTCTTGTTTGTTTTTTGACTTTTTGGATTATGTGTGTATTGTTATTGTATTACTAGATATTACTGCACTGCTGGAGCTAGGAACATAAGAATTTCGCTGCACCTGCAATAACATCTGCAAATCTGTTGACCCAACCAATAAACTTTTATTTGATTTATCATGGTAAACTGCATAACATAATATCAAACACTCATACAATAACTTAATGTACAGTGTATCTTCTTCACCCTTTCTCTTTTGTATTACAATGGCTCTCTGTATAAGTACAACTGACCTCGCGTCCCGGTAAGAGGACTGAAATGACCAGTAGGAGAACACACATTTATTTCCACACAAGACGGGCACACACACACAGCAAACAGGAAGAAGGATGGACTACTGGAAGTGTTGTAATAATAGTGGCTCCAAACCTGGGCTCCAAAATGCAACTGAATAGTTCAAAGATTATGTTGGGGGTTCTCCTGCCCCTGGCTAGGCCACTGATTGGCTGGCAAGGTCACATGACACAGGTCAGGAGAGAGTTGCCGTTAGCAATGAAGTTTCCAAGGGCCAGAGGTGTGAAACCGGGGGATGGTAGCATCTGAGAGAGTATTTAACAGGTATGCTTGTTGTCAGCAAGGACTAGGGAGTAATAGAGCTAAGCACAGGCAAAATCCTAGAGGAAACCCTGGTTCAGTCTGCTTTCCAACACACTCTGGGATACAAATTCACCTTTCAGCAGGACAATAACTTTAAACACAAAGCCAAATCTACGCTGGGGTTGCTTACCAAGACAACATTGAATGTTTCTGAGTGGCTGTCACGATTGTCGTAATAACATTCGGACCAAAGCGCAGCGTGAAATCAGTTCCACATTTTTTATTAGAAGTGAACCGCACAAAAAATAAAAATAAAGAGCAAACGACACGTGACGCTATGGAGTGCTCACAGGCAACTACACATAAACAAGATCCCACAAAAAAACAGTGGGGAAATGGCTGCCTAAATATGATCCCCAATCAGAGACAACGCTAAACAGCTGCCTCTGATTGGGAACCATACCAGGCCAACATAAAAATAAACAACCTAGATTACCCACCCTAGTCACACCCCGACCTAACCAAAATAAAGAATAAAACAGCTCTCTATGGTCAGGGCGTGACAGTGGCCTAGTTACAGTTTTGACTTAAATCAGCTTGAAAATCTATGGCAAAACTTTAAAATGGCTCTCTAGCAATGATCAACAACTTGACAGAGACTGAAGAATTTTAAAAATAATAATGTGCAAATGTTGCACAATCCAGGTGTGCAAAGCTCTTATAGAACTACCCAGAAAGACTCACAGCTGTAATCACTGATTCTAACATGTATTGACTCAGGAGTGTGAATACTTACGTATGTAAATTTGGTATTTCTGAACTTAATTTTCAATACATTTGCAAAAAATAGGTTGTTGGGTGATAAAAATAAATCAATGTAGGCTGTAACACAACAAAATGTGGAATAATTCAAGGGGTGTGAATACTTTCTCTAGACACTGTAGCCCAAGACTCTGACTAATGTGAGTGACAGTTGACATTTAGATTATTCTTCCACCATGCCAGGCAGCTGAGGCATGCGCCAAGAATAGGTATAATTTGCAAGTAAGTAACAAAGAAACCTCAGAGAAAAGCTCCAATTTAAAATGTTACAGAGCTTAGAACATTGAAAATGATTTTATAAGTGGATAACATTCATTATTGTGTGCTGTGCTCTATGAATCTCTAGTGATGTCTACCAAACTTGATTATCATCTTTTGACCCTTAAATATGTCATTACATTCTACATGAGGGCTTGACAGGACGAAATAGGAGACGAGGTCGTAAACATGATCTGGTCACAGCACGTGACATTAAGACAAAGTACGTGTTACACAATCAGTTTCCACCTCTACCGATGTACAGTAAAGGAGTATCTTGGAGATGTGGCCCATTCACCAGTCCATGTCACCAATATCACTAGTAACAGGGTTGGACCATTAAGTAATGGACGTTACAACAGTCACTCAGATACATTTGACGATTGATCAGGAGTTACTATGCAATGTTTCGCCTATGGGGTAGTGTCTGGTATTTTGGGGTTACCTGACGTTATTAGTAGGACTTATTAGTAGGACACATTCTCAGCCGTTGTTTTGTAAATCAGGACTCTGTATCAAATGAACGTTCTGCTGTGGACAACTTGATAATGAAGAGATAATGAATGGAATTTTAATCATGTGTTTGTCTGCCAATATGCCATGTCTCGTTAGACAATCACAGCTACAATGCTTTCACATCAGAGTGGAGTGTATCAAAACCACATGAAGTACATCCTAATACTAAGAAGAACGAGTGTGGGAGAGGGCAAGTGTTTCTTTCCAAGGTGATGAAATGGCTGACACATTGCACTGTGACGTGTACCAATGAAATGACCTTGTGAAAGAACAGAAAATCCTACCTTTGAAAGGAAATGCTATGCCTACACAAGACTGACATTTGACTCATCAACATAGTTCCATAGACTTGAGAAGAATTCTTTCATTTGACCTATGACCTCTACCAGAAATAATATGCAATCATTTCAGTTGACAAAGACTCCAGTAAGAATTAATTAAGACAGACCATTAGATTGAAATAGTCCCTGACAAATTAACATAATTTTCACTGCAATGAGCGAAAGGGAAATGACTCAACTCTGTCAGTAAACAATGATGAAACATCCTTTTTCTCAAGAACCTGGTAACAAACACAGATCTTGCTTTGGCTTCAAGGTTCAAGCTGATAGTATCAATACTGAGTGGGGGATTTTCTATAAATAGAGAACCACTGACAACTCCAAACACTATGTCCAGCTGCATGGGACCTGTTACCGTGTCTGGAAATATTTTGAATTGTAATGGAATTCAAATTGATGTGTCATTATAACACCATAAAGTCTGGAAACATTACTCTCCACAACAACTCATTCAACTCATCTGAAGAGTAACCAAAGTTAACACACATCTGTCAGGCTATTGGGCTCATTCACATGGAGTGAATAGCAGAGGAGCCATTCTGAGATGCTGGCTAAGGTGAGGCGTTGGCAGTGTAAAGGGGTCTATTGGTATGAATGAGTAGGAGTAATATGACATATCTAATAGTAGAGTGACTGGACAGGGAGTATCGCCCACAGCTGCTGTCTGACATACCTGACCTTTTGACCTGCAAAAAGGCAACAAGATCCATGGACTCTTGGATTGGTTGCTGCAAATCTTGCATTTCTACTTATAGTAGATTATTATGAGCAAGTTATGAGAAAGTTGATGGACTACCTAAGAAAATGCAGTATTATCGTAATTTATTATCTATTTACTATAATATATGAACTGTAGCAATAACAAACATAAATATCACAGTAGTAGGATTGTGGTTCTCATGTTTGGGCTACTCTGATAGGTAAAAACGTTTAATGCTGTTTTTAAAACTGCTTTTGGGACACCCAGGAAACCCAGTTGTTTTTTTTCCTGTGTTCAGCGGCCTATGAGGATGATTGCTCTAGAACAGAGGAGGTATTTTTAGTTAGTCTGTTTTATCCAGCCATCCCTAGGACTGTAAGGCATCATGGGAATCAGACTCAGACAGTAAAGCACAGCAGTGGGTCACTGTTCTTTACCCAAGAGCCCTAAATAAAATGTCAACAGAGTTCACTGGACCATGCTGTTAATGTCAGCAGTAATTAGAACATTTTCAGGCCCGATTGGGGCCCCTGGAGAGGAGGCCATGAGATGGTTCATCACAAAGGCTTGCTTTGTCCACCTTACTTGTGATAGCCTTGGTAAGTGTATGTGTGAAATGCTAGGTATCCATATGATATTATTGAAGTGTCCTATGTTAACAAGCAGATGATATCACCTAAATTAATTTCAGGATCCCATTATTTGCAGGGTGGGCTTTGCCAAATCCAAATCCAAGACCAAAAATAAATGATAAGCCTCAGCCAGGGGACAGACCACTTATTTCTATCAAGAAAATGTTTCTCAGTTACTTTAATCAGGAGATCTACAGTTGCTCCTTGCTTTAATCAATCTAAACCTGAGTCACTGACTCGCTCAATTCACCTCTGACCTTCAAACAGCAAACACAGACGCCTACTCACCCTACCTATCCGGAAGAGTTTTCTTTCCATTCATCTCTGTGACTCAACAGAATGCTCACTTTTCTACACTTTGATTAATGCCAAGTCAAACATGCTAAGTTACTCCAGGTCAGTGCATCCTGAAGAAAACAGAATACCTCAACAGCTTTGCGGGCAAACGACTAGCAGGCAGTCCTAAATGTTTGCACACACCGTCTGTCATCTTCTGAGCTTCTCTCTGTCTCTAATAATATCACCGACCTGTCTGGACCCGTCTAGTGTATGCTCAAACATCTGGCAGCTCATCACATCTTGGTTAATGAGGCATCGGTCTGTCCAGTGCTGTCCATTAACCTCCCCTGCATAGCTATTCGTCAAATCAAGTGAGGCTCTCTGCGCGCCGTGCGTCACGTGACACTGGAAACATAGTGTACCATTGAGGCATGGACCAGACCCTGACCTACTGCTCTCAGCTATGGTGACCACATTTAGGATGCATCCATTTAGACAGTCCCGAGGTTTCGGGATGTTTGCGTTCGTTCTAAATTTTCTTAACTCCTTGTTTGAATGGGTCACCCCTGTATATATGAACTTTGTTATAAGAATCACACCACTTTAATAATTTGTTCACCGTTTTGTCACAAAATGTAATTAAGGGCTCTATATCAATCAGATCCGCTTTAGCCGACATCCACATAGCAGTTGTTTTGGCGGTGTCGGAACTGCATTAGAATTGTCAAATCCGCAAGAGGCTTTTGGCATATCTAAAGCGGACCATGCCATTGGCTGCACGGAGTTGCATTACGAGAACTCCCACGCAGCCTTGTTTACAAGTTTGAACACTGGAATGGGAGATGTAGTCTAGACCTCGATTCGGCTGATAGAAATCCTCTATTTAATTTAATGAGTTTACATTTGAGCGTCATTATTTCTATATAGCCTACACTTCCTCGTTCTAAACTTCTAACGGGAGTGGGACAAGTGTGGCTTCGTGACAATGATCAAGAGCAGCTACTCACCAATTTGACAGCTCCAATGCAGTTCCACCTCCGACATCGCCGAAACATCAGGCATGCGGGTTTTGGCTATCGCCGGTTAATGCTTGATCTGATTGAATCTACGTCTAAGGACGTTCTACTTGAGCTTAGACAATGGTATTGCACGAGAAGGTGATGCCAGCCGGATAATTCCTCTTAGAAAATATATTCGTTAACCTAAAATCCAGATTGAAAAGTCAAGAGTCTTTTACACTATAAACATTAGATTTTATTTCTTATTTCTGAAAGGAACAGAGAAAACAGTGAACCATTTTACACACAGAGAGACCCTTCCTTGCAGTAGAAAAAGACGCTGGCGGTTAGACACCATGGCTCGTGTCATAGCCCTTTGCATTCCGCCTCCTGCTTATTTACACTTCAACAAACAAAGCAGCTGACAATGTTCACCACTTCCTGGTAAACTCTGAAGCCTCAGTCCCAAGGCATAGCCCTCTAACACTGACCTCTTTTCCATTCATTTCCCTTTTAAACACTTCCCTTACTTAGTCGTACATTCCTTAAATAACATCCCCACTCTCCTCATTCTCTTTCCCCTATTTCCCATAGGAGCGTTCACATACCACGGGTTCATGAAACACATTGAAGATAGAATAGCACTTACAGAAGCAGCAAACATTAAGAAGAGAAGGGTAGGAAGAGCATATAAAATGTGTTTGCATGCAAAGGCTTTTCAAAAATACAATGGACGTATGTATGAAAACCTTTGTGCAAAAAAAGGTAGGTGCTCCATTTAGTCCTACACCTAATTGATAATATGCTGGGGTATAGTCATGCATATTTACCTGTATTGCTTTTCTGTTTTGTTTACCTGAAAGTCTTCAAACGGTGCCATGAAACACTGAAGCAACTTCAATATGAAGTTCGTCATGTTGTACCAAATTATTTCACTTTCAACGTCTCATTCTTTCACATTCTCACATTTAAAAGGCATACTGTATTTCGGTCAGTGCAAAGACTGCTCTGGAACTGTCAACCATGTCCGTCAATATTCGGGAGACTTACGTTATACTGACATTTTGATGGCTTACCATATGTCTAACAGCAAGGAATAGTTCCATCTATTACAGGGCAAGTAAAGATACTTCTGTTGATATAAAACTCACCAAAAAAAGATCTATGTACAAAATGCTAAACCTCCTTTGAAAATATTCACTAAAGTGCAGGCTCCCAAATCTGGAGTTATCTTTCTCTTTTTGAAAAAGCCTTAGAGCTGGATTAAATCCGTATAGCTGGAGTATTGCGGCAGATCCGAGTTATAGTGCAATTGAAATATAGTGCGATGGAAAGGCAATGTTCCTACGTTCGTGGAGACTGCATTTACGCTAAACGTTGCATATGTCGCAAAGAGTAGTCTCGACAGAGTGAGCGGGCTGGTGGCCGAGATTACAAACAGTTTAACGGACAATCAAATTAACATTATAAAAGGAAGGCATCTATGTTACAACACATTTTTTAAATTCACTACAAAAAGTGTACACTTTTAAAGTCTAAACCAATTTCTAGATATCTCAACCTTAAAATGCCCTTCGCTATTTGTCGTTAATTCTAGCTATATTTTTGTGGCTATGATAGCATTTTACCACAATGCTTTATGTTGAGTACTGGTCACAGTGATTAGGGGGTTAACTGGATGATAACAGATGCTTACAGGCTCAAACTGTTGTTTGTAGATTTCTGTACCTTCACATATACCCCCAAACATGAAGAGAAACCCATTCTGAACCTTTCCATTGTAGTGACAATACAAAAATGCCCACTCTAAAGCCCCACAATGACCTCAACTGTTGACTTGTGAGTCACAGATCTTGAACATCTTAACTGTTCAGATTGTGGTTATATCTTCACTGTTGAGGGGGGTCAGCCAGCACTCTCATGTGTACATACTGTTAAATTTTCTGTTGTCACTCCTCTTACATCAAGCAATTGGGAGTTGATTCTGTTGGAGAAGCTTGTGGATTTCTCATAAAAGCCTTGTTGTTGCTTCACCAGTATGGGGTTGTATTCTCTATGTGTCCCCAGCTCTGCCATTCAGGGAAGAATCCACTGGATGTCCTCGGGCTCCCGAACTGGTCAAACTCCATCTCCGGCCTCTTTCCGTCTCTCTTGAACTCCACTGGTGCGGTGGTCTGGATGATGGGGTTGCTGGTCTGGTCTGCGTCTGTGTCGTTGTGGAGCAACTTGTAGTTCTTCTCATCGTTGTTGTCCCAGTACGTCTGATCCTGGGTGGTGAAGCATATGCAAAACTCCACACGCTCCTGTGAGGGCACAGAACTTGGCAGGTCGACAGTGAAAGAGAAGGTGTCAGTGTCCAAACAACCGTACACATTGTTTAGGTACGTACTAGCGATGTCCGTGTGGGTTTTCCACGAGTCAAACGTTATCCGGATGGAGACCGATTTCTCAAAGCTTACGTTCCTGACTTTCACAGTGCCGGTGAGCGACCGTTCCTGGAGTATGCAGTTTTCCAGACACACTTGGTTCTTCTTGAGCCGGTTCCTGAAGTCCAGATAATCTGCAGCGGGCTGTGGGAAATCAAGAGTAAAACTTTTCTCCACGGAGACCTTGAGGCCAGCGGTGGCATTGGCCAGGTCAGACAGGTCAAATTGAAGGTCAGACAGTGGGTCCTCCTCAAACTCCTTGAACACGTGGATGGCCGTTAGGGACATGCCTTTTGAATCGGCAAAGATCACCCGCTTCTTCCCCTTGGCCCTGGCACTCTTCCATCCCAGGCTGGAGTCCTCTAGCTGCTGCTTGGAGCTGATGCATGGCCTCAGTGGTTTGTAGCGGTTGACCAGGTTTCGCGATCGGCAGTCCTCGTACGTGCTGAGGAAGCTGCGCAGGGGTGGAGAGCTTGCCAGGCAGATCCTCATGGCTACATCTACTGGCATGATAGGACCTGGCATTGGCCTGGGGTTCAACATGTGGAGGACCCTGTTGAAAAAGAAGAAAGCACCAGACAAGGTTAAAGGCCAAATAGTTATCTGTTTAGGTGAGACTGAAAATAGTCAAATGTAGTCCAAAGTAAAGTAATGGAACTTGTGTCAGAATTCTGATGTTCCGAATGCAGCTGTGAAACCCTGACCTGATTTCACTGGACATGCTACCTTCTCCCAGACCCCTGCTGACGTAGGTCATTAATTGAAGAGACCTGTCATCCAAATTAATCTGGCACAGATTTGTAAAATATATAATACATTTGTTCCTGGAACAGTTTGAATATCTACACTGACAATAATGCTCAAAATAGTTTACAGGAGGCTATAATAATTATTTGTAGGGAGCTATATTGCATAATTTAACAATTCTAACAGGCCTAATTATTTTCAAAAAAAATAATTAAGCAATAAGGCACGAGGAGGTGTGGTATACGGCCAATATTTTTAATTTTATTTAACCTTTATATAACTAGTCAGTTAAGAACAAGTTCTCAATATACAATGGATAAGGACTGTCCTTATGCACTACGCAACGCGGAGTCACAAACCCCTGAGGTTTGCTATTATAAACTGGTTACCAACGTAATTAGAGCAGTAAAAATACATGTTGTCATATCCGTGGTATACGGTCTGATATACCACAGCTGTCAGCCAATCAACATTCAAGGCTCGAACCACCCAGTTTATCATAAGCAATGGCCTACAAAAATCCAGAAAATAAATAAATAGCTATCAACCTTTAAAAAGTTTTTACTCACACTAGAATGGCTTTAACACATACAGGTTTAAGTTCGTAGCAATGATTTGGGCAGTAGCCTAGGACAGGGTTTCACAAACTCGGTCCTGGGTGAACACATTTTAGTTTTTGCCCTAGCACTACACAGCTGATTCAAATAACCAAAACATTATCAAGCATTGATTATTTGAATCAGCTGTGTAGTGCTAGGGCAAACGCCAATACGTGTACCCAGGGAAGGGGGAGGACAGAGTTAGGGAAACCCTGCACTATAGAATGGCCAGTCAATAAAACAATTAAGAAACAGTCTCCAAGGTAAAAGAAAACTGGTCAGTGAGTGAGTTAATCATATTTCAGCCAGAGGTAATCTCACCTGGCATTCAAAAACGTTTATATTTAAGTAACGTTTCATGTTCTTTCATTGCGCAGTTCAAAATAAATGTCCCATCTATTTACTGTGCATCGAAGCGCTTCATCTTTGACGCACTGTGAGCTTACCTTGTGCAATTCATTGGAAAGACAAAAACTGTAAATGTAGCTGGTGAATAAACGGAATAACTTTTTAAGAACTAAATCGAAAAAAAAAAATGTTATTTAGCCATTCCGATGAAATATGGTTGAGGTTCCTGAATGCTGCGTGGCACGCCCCCTTCCCCTCTGCAGTCCAGCTGTACTGTTAATGGCCTCAGCATTTTCAATCGGTAGGCTACATCGGACGATTTGCATACTGCTTCACGTGAATACAGGATGATAGCCAATGGAGAAGCCAAACGAGGAACGCTCGAGCAATCAGCGAGCAGCTTTGCCTGTCTACAGTCCGCCCCAGGTGCTGAAACGTCTAGTCGGCTCAGGCTACGTTGAGGGATGGGGAGTGGGGGCGGAGATGGCTTGACAGAGTCATGATAGACCTCTACTGGTTGTTTTCTGTTTAGAAACTACATGCATGTAAATAACATAGTTATAATATTGTGTTGCAACCCCCCCCCCCCCCCCCCCTCCTCTCCCCTCCCCAGTGCTTCCCACATTGTGTCAAGTTGGCTGGATGTCCTTTGGGTGGTGGACCATTCTTGATAAACACAGGAAACTGTTAAATGTGAAAAACCCGGCAGTGCTGCAGTTCTTGACACAAACCGGTGTGCCTGCCAACTACTACCATATCCTGTTCAAAGGTACTTCAGTATTTTGTCTTGCCCATTCAACCTCTGAATGGCACACATATACAATACATGTCTCAAGGCTTAAAAGTCCACCTTTAAACTGTCTTCTCCCCTTCATCTACACTGATTGAAATGGATTTAACAAGTTACATCATTAAGGTATCATAGCTTTCACAAGGATTCACCTGGTCAGTATATGCCATGGAAAGAGCTGGTGTTCTGAGTGTTTTTTACACTCAGTGTGTATACATTATAGACTTTGTAGACATTATATACATTATTCCTTAAAGTAGGCTTACCATATCTCATAATATTTGGAAGATAGGCCTGAGACATCTCATAACATTTCATTAGCCCATTAGTGAAATTCCAGGTCTAGTTGACTCTTTTTGTATGGGAAAGTATGGGACCACAATCAAAATATAAGCCTGGGCTGGGAGACATTTCTATGGAGATCTTAGGCAACTTCAGGCTCTGAAATACCTCCACCCTGACACAGCAAATCTATTTGAACTTGTCTGAGCAGTGTATAAATTCATCATAGGGATTGTATGATCATCTACAAGATGCCATTTAAAGCTAGTAAGGAGGCCTCTACACGGAAGCGTCCCGGGGAAACATTGTTCAAATGCTTTGTTTGTAAATTATGTCTGAGTGTAGGAGTGTGCCCCTGGCTATCCGTAAATTTAAAAAACAAGAAAATGGTGCCGTCTGGTTTGCTTAATATAAGGAATTTGAAATGATTTACACTTTAACTTTTGATACTTAAGTACATTTGATCAATTCCATTTACTTTTTATACTTACGTTTATTTAAAACCAAATACTTTTAGACTTTTACTCAAGTAGTATTTTACTGGGTGACTTTCACTTTTACTTGAGTCATTTTCTTTTACTGTATCTTTACTTTTACTCAAGTATGACTATTGGGTACTTTTTCCACCACTGTTTCTCTCTAAAAACATTTTTCTTATTGCAAAATATTTCCTCATAGCAACCATTTGGCTTAAAGTATGTGCTTCCCTGGTTCGGTAAAGTAATATGTCTAGCGTTCACGGTCAGGGTTAGGAGTTCCTGCATATTCATTGGTTCATGCATAACAGGAAGTTAACTTTAATGCCAGTCTGCACGTCCGCAGAATGCATGTTCACTGCTTTACAGTAGCAACACACAGGGCCTTCAGAAAGGATTCACACCCCTTCACTATTTACACATTTTGTTGTGTTACAAAGTGCGATTAAAATTGAATTAATTGAATTAACGATCTACACAAAATACTATGTAACGTGAAAGTGGAAGAAAAATTCTAACATATATATATATATATATATATATATATATTATGAAAAATAAAAGACAAAAATATCTTCATTAGATAAGTATTTACCCCCCTGAGAAAATACATGTTAGAATCACCTTTGGCAGGGATTACAGCTGTGAGTCTTTTTGGGTAAGTCTCTAAGGGTTTTGCATACCTAGATAGAACTATCCGTTTATTATTTTTTGAATTCTTCAAGCTCTATCAAGTTGGATTTTGATCATCGCTAGAAAGCCATTTTCAAGTCTTGCCATAGATTTTCAAGTCGATTTAAGTCAAAATGGTAACTAGGCCTCTCAGGAACATTCAATGTCGTCTTGGTAAGCAATTTGGCCTTGTGTTTTAGGTTATTGTCCTGCTGAAAGTTGAATTTGTCTCCCTGTGTCTGTTGGAAAGAAGACTGAACCAGGTTTTCCTCTAGGATTTTGCCTGTGCTTAGCTGTATTCCGGTAATGTTTTTCCTATAAAAACTCCCTAGTCCTTGCCAACGACAAGCATATCCATAACATGATCCCACCATGTTTGAAAATATGAATAGTGGTACTCAGTGATGTGTTGTGTTGGATTTGTCCCAAACATAGCACTTTGTATCCAGGACAAGAAGTTAATTTCTTTGCCACATTTTTTTGCATTATTACTTAATAAGTTGCAAGCAGGATGCATGTTTTGGAATATTTTTACTCTGTACAATCTTCCTTCTTATCACTCTGTCATTTAGGTTAGTATTGTGGAGTAACTACAATGTTGTTGATTCATCCTCAGTTTTCTCAAATCACAACCACTAAACTCTGTACATTTTTAAAATCACCATTAGCCTCATGGTGAAATGCCTGAGCAGTTTCCTTCCTCTCCAGCAACTGAGTTAGGAAGGATGCCTGTATCTTTGTAGTGACTGGGTGTTTTAATACATCACTCAAAGCCTAATTAATAACTTCAAAATGCTCAAAGGGATATTCAGCATCTAGTTATTTTTTTCACATCTACCAACTGGTGCGCTTCTTTGCAGGGTATTTAAAAACCTCCCTGGTCTTTGTGGTTGAATCTGTGATTGAAATTCACTACTCGATTGAGGGACCTTACCTATAATTGTATGTGTGGGGTACAGAGATGGGGTAGTCATTCAAAAAGTATTTTAAACCCTATTATTGAACACAAAATGAGTCCATGCAACTTATTATGTGATTTGTTAAGCACATTTTTACTCCTGAACCAATTTAGGCTTGCCGTAACAAAGAGGTTGAATACTATTGATTCAAGACATTTCAGCTTTTCATTTTTTTATTAATAAAAAAATCCACTTTGACATTATGCTGTATTATGTGTACACCAGTGACACAAACTCTAAAGTTAATCAATTTTTAATTTAGGCTCTAACACAACACAATTTGGAAAAAGTACTTTCTGAAAGCACTGTACATAGTGTAAGTGACTCTCTAATTACAGTATCTAAGTAAAGTTGAAATTGCAGCAGCAGCAGGCTAAATTAGCCATCATAGTGTGCCGTTGCGGTCTTGATAGGACCGGGTTGAGGTTTGGTTTTCACATGATTCAACATGAGACACAAAATGGTGCTGACAGACATGGTCGCCCTGTTTCTAGCTCCTAGCCAATTCCAATTTAAAAAAAAATAATAATTTGCTCAAAACGTTTCTTCCATTACTACTTACAGCTGTAAGTCGGCGATCACTCGCCTGCATTTTCGACACGAAATTCAACTTTCCTGAATTGGATCCTTTGAGGAATAACAAGAGGAATAAGGAGTGGGTTCAGACTCAGGAGGCGTGCATACCATCCACCACTTCCAAGTATATTACTTGCTAACATCCAGTCCCTGGACACTAAAGTAGACGATCTCAGGGCGAGGATCTCCTTCCAGAGAAACATCAGAGACTGTAACATACTCTGTTTTACGGAATCAAATCAAATTTCTTTGTCACATGCGCCAAATACAACAAGTGTAGACCTTACCATGAATTGCTTACTTACAAAGCCCTTAACCAACAATGCAGTTCAAGAAATAGAGTTAATCATGGCTCGCTCTGGAAATACTGTCCCCTTCCATTCAGCCAGCGGGGATCTTCGTCCATCGTGCGTACAGGAAGAAAGTAATCTCAGGGAACAAGAAAGGTGGAGGTGTATGTTTCATGATTAACTAGTCATTGTGTGACTGTGGTAACGTACAGGAACTCAAGTCCTTTTGTTCTTCCGATCTGGAATACCTCACCATCAAATGCCGACCGCATTACCTCCCGAGGTAATTTTCTTTGGTCATCGTCACGGCGGTGTATATCTCCCCCCAAGTCAACACCACGACGGCTCTCATGGAACTACACTGGAACTACACTTTGTGCAAACTGGAAACCACATATACTGAGGCGGCATTTATTGTAGCTAGGGACTTTAATAAAGGAAATCTGAGGGAAACTAGTGAAATTCTATCAACACATCTCAATTGCTACTCGCTCATCGAGAACTCTGAACCATTGCTACTCCCCCTTCCGGGACGTCTACAAGGCCCTCCTCCGCCCTCCCATTGGCAAATCAGATCACGCCTCCATTTTGCTCTGTAGGCAGAAACTTAAACAGGAAGTACCCATGGTAAGGACTGTTCAACTTTGGTCTGACCAATTGGAATCTATGCTTGTTTGATTATGCGAATTGGGAAATGTTCCGGTTTGCCTCTGAGAATAACATTGACGTATACACTAACTCAGTGACGGAGTTAATCAGGAAGTGCATAGCGGATGTTGTTCCCACTGTGATGATTAAACCATATCAGAACCAAAAACCTGGATAGATGGCATCATTCACGGAAAACTGAAAGCGCAAACCATCATATTTGACCAGGTCAAGGTGACAGTTCCAGTTTCCAGCCCTTCATAAGGCAAACAAAGAGGCAAAACGACAGTACAGGGACAAAGTGGAGTCGCAATTCAACGGCTCATACACAAGAGGTATGTGGCAGGGACTCCAGACAATCACAGATTATAAAGGGAAAGCCATTCAAGTCGCTGACAACGACTCCTTGCTCCGGAACAAGCGAAATACCCTTGTCCGCTTCGAGGAAAACAGTTACGAGGACTGTGAGCTTTTGTTCCTCGCATCCCAAGATGCGTCCTCAGAGCATGTCCAGACCAGCTGGCTGGAGTGTTTACGGACATATTGAATCTCACCCTATCCCAGTCTGTTGTCCCCACTTGCTTCAAGATGTCCACCATTGTTCCTGTACCCAAGAAAACAAAGGTAACTGAACGTAATGGCTATGGCCTCATAGCACTCACATCTGTCATCATGAAGTGCTTTCAGAGGCTAGTTAAGGATCATATCACCTCCACCTTACTCGACACAATAGACCCAATACAATTTGCATACCACCTCAACAGATCCACGGATGACGCAATCACTATCGCACTGCACAACTTCCTATCCCATCTGGACAAGAAGAATATCTATGTAAGAATGCTGTTCATCAACTCCTGCTCAGCATTCCATGCCATGGTGCCCTCCAAGCTCATCACTAAGCATGGGCCCTGGGTCTGAACCTTGCTCCGTGCAACTGGGTCCTGGACTTCCTGATGGGCCAACCCCAGGTGGTGAAAGTAGGCAGCAACACCTCCGCCACACTGATCCTCAACACAGGGAACCCACAATGGTGCGTGCTCAGCCCCCTCCTGTTCTCCCTGTTCACCCATGACTGCGCGGCCACGCACATCTCCAACTCAATCATCAAGTTTGCTGACGACACAACAGTGGAAGGCCTGATTACCAACAATGACGAGACAGCCAACAGGGAGGAGTTGAGGGCCCTGGCAGTGTGGTGTCAGGAAAAAAACCTCTCCCTCAATGTAAAAAAAAAAAAAAGAGCTGATTGTGGATTTCAGGAGGAGCCCCCATCCACATCGATGTGGAGAAGGTGAAAATCTTCAAATATCTCAGCGTGCATATAACTAAAACCTGCAATGGTCCATCCACACAGATAGTGTGGTGGAGAAGGTGCAACAGCACCTCTTCAAGCTCAGGAGGCTGAAGAAATTTGGCCCCTTAGACCATCACAAACTTCTACAGATGCACCATTGAGAGCATCATACCGGTCTGTATCACCGCCTGATACTGTAATTGCACCTTCCGCAACCGCAGGGCTCTCCAGAGGGTGGTGCGGCTACCTAAATGCATCACCGGTGGCACACTGCCTGCCCTCCAGGACATCTATAGCACCCGGTGTCACAGGAAGACCAAAAAGATCATCAAGGACCTCAGCCACCCAAGCCATGGCCTGTTTACTCCACTACCATCTATATAGAAGGCGGAGACAGTACAGGTGCCTCAAAGCTGGGACCGAGAGACTGAAAACAGCTTCTATCTATTAAATAGTCACCACTAGCCGGCCTCAGCCCTGAACGTTAGTCACTGTTACTAGTCGGCTTACCACCCGGTATTCTACCCTGCCGTATGTACATAGTAATTGAACACTAGTCACTTTAAAAATTATTACATACTGTTTTATCCACTTCATTAGTATATATTGTGTTCTAGTGAAGGCACATTTACTGCTGTACACACCTTTCCTATTCATATACTGTCTATACTGTCTATAGACCGTACACACAATCATATACATACAGTAAACTCCATAAGTATTGGGACAGTGACACATTTTATTGTTGTTTTGGCTCTGTACTCCACTACTTTGAATTTGAAATGATACAATGACTATGGGGTTAAAGTGCAGACTGTCAGCTTTCATTTGACGGTGTTTTCATCCATATGGGGTGAACCGTTTAGAAATTACAACACTTTTTGGACATAGTCCCACCATTTTACGGGACCAAAAGTATTGGGACAAATTCACTTATATGTGTATTAAAGAAGCAAAAAGTTAAGTATTTGGTCCCATATTCATAGCACACAATGACTACATCAAGCTAGTGACTACAAATTTGTTGGATGCATTTGCTGTTTGTTTCGGTTTTGTTTCAGATTATTTTGTGTCCAATAGAAATTAACTGTAAATAATGTCTTGTCATTTTGGAGTCACTTTTATTGTAAATAAGAATAGAATGTTTCTAAACACTTCTACATTAATGTGGATGCTGCCATGATTATGAATAATATAATAATTACGCACAAATATCATACCCCCCAAAAATGCTAACCTTCCCTGTTATTGTAATGGTGAGATGATTATTCACAATTCTCATCATTATTCACAATTCATTCAGGATTATCCATAATCATGGTAGCATCCACATTAATGTAGAAGTGTTTAGAAACATATTATATTCTTACTTACAATAAAAGTGACTCCAAAGTGACTCCAAACTCTGTCGTTGGAAAACCCTGTCCTATAGTACCTATAAGCTGTTAGGAGAGTACTTTGATGTGGGAAGATATGAACGTGGGAAGGACTCCATGGTCAGATGTCATTTCAGACGGTAGTGTGAATCTGCAGCATATTTATTTACTGTATATCAACCAACCAGGCCACATTCAAAAACATACCCACATATAGCTCAGTATACTATACTTTTCAAAAGCTTGATGATTCATTGGTTATTTGAATCAGCTGTGTAGTGCTACGGTAAAAACCAAAACGTGAACCCAGGGTGTGGCCCCGGGACCAAGTTTGGGAAACCCTGCTATAGGAGGTGCTGAAAAATGATCCTCCTCAGTCAGTGATATGAATGGAGGGCAAATACAGGGGCCTGGCAGCAACTGAGAGAAGTAGTTTTAACACATCAAGTTCAGATGCCTTTGCCATGTCCTCACCACATAGGTCATTGGCAATAGAAGTTACTTCATATCATCAATTTCTTTAGATTTTTTTTGGTGTGTGTAACCCTTCAACCGAAGGTATATTTCTAGTTGGTATATTTCAGTTTTGGAAAATGTTGGTGGTATGGTATATTTCTAGTAGTATAGTCAATATGAATAATTCAGAGTCTTGATATTGCATACATACTATAAATATACAACATGTACAGTGCATTTCCATGTCGGTGAATTTGTAATAAGATACAAAATCTGTAATAATCTGAAAATAAAAACCTGCATATCTATGTGGTTATTTGGTTGAAGGGTTCAGTTATCCTCCTTAAATATTTATCAAAGAGAACACTACAGATGAGACATTGAATAGCCATTCACGACTCATTTAATGTGCAGGTTTTGGGATGGCACAACTGGCTACCAATGACCTATGATAGACCTGACACTGCTCAGTTGTCCAAACCATTTGAAATGGAGCCAATGTCAATGATACCCCGGCATTTACACAGCAAATTCAAGGTCAAGTTCACTTTTAAAAATAGACTTGGGAAAAGTGGTGCTAAGCCATTTGACAGATGTATAGTTAAGAGTTGAGATCTATGAGTAGGCTCAGTCTACAGTACCATGAAACTAGCACAGACTTATCTTAGATGAATTAGAGAGGATGTGTTAATAACTTGATAATATTGTGTTAATAACTTGATAATATTTTTTCCACCTGAAATATAAACAATTTGTCACTATTTTCTGAAGTGTTGAATAGGTGGTATCAATGTAGTAGGTATGGATGGGTCTGCTGCTGCTAAAATGTGAGTAATAGCACCATCTAGTGATAAATGAGGAAGAAGACCGCAGTGAACAACACCCACAATACATTGCCTGAAAATATCAAGTTAGCTGATCCTTGATCCTCTTGATTCATAAAAGATGTATTGTTATTATTTTAATATCTTATATTACAACTGATATTTTATTCATCAATGTATTTATTTATAAGCAGCAACAGTCATTTTCTAATTTCGAATATGAATTCAAGCATAATCCTTGAATGGATCTACTTAAGCCTCAATGTGGGCCAAGTGCACCTATAAATAAATACCATCTTTCATCCTCAGG
This sequence comes from Salvelinus namaycush, assembly GCF_016432855.1. Classification (NCBI taxonomy): domain Eukaryota; kingdom Metazoa; phylum Chordata; class Actinopteri; order Salmoniformes; family Salmonidae; genus Salvelinus; species Salvelinus namaycush. The sequence goes on from NC_052310.1 coordinate 11,446,470, forward strand.
ATTTGGCATCAGGAAATTGCACGCAGGGATGTAGTGGACTACCTACTACAGAATGGAGCCAATGTGCACTCCCAGGATGGCGGAGGCCTCGTATCCCTACACAACGCCTGCTCCTTCGGCTATGCTGAGGTGATCAACCTCAGCTGGGCTGAGTGCAAGACTGATTCCAACCCCAGGGACAACTGGAACTACACGATCGATGTCTACATAGGTACTGTTGGAGGCTGTCCCCTTGGAAAATATGCATTGTTTAAGCAGTGACTGTCCTCTTGTGGCTTCAAGTATAATGGTCACATCTCCAGAAGACAGATTGATACACCAATCTGTAATATGCTTTAAGGCCCACTTTTGTAAGAGCCAAGTGTGGCAACTGGTGTGCCCTCTCTATATTGTTTCTGTATAACATAGGCTATTTCTTGATATCTTGTAAATGGTGATATGGGTGATTTGGTGTTGTATTTCTGCTGCAACATGGAGCAGAGACAACGATTCGTAACGCAGATGGGAGGACAGCGCTGGACCAGGCTGAAGCGTCCACTAAAGCAGTGCTGAACGGTGAGTGGGAGGACCATGTTCATCACAAGCATTTTATACTCACTAATTGCATCTATTTTGAGCATGGGAATAGAATAGCACTGTTTCTGTGGGATACAAGAATTGCAGAACATGTAGTTGAATGAATCAAAACAATGAAACACAAAAGTTAATTTAGAATATGTTTTCACACTTTCTTCAACACAGATGAATATAAAAAAGATGACTTGCTTGAAAGTGCAAGGTGGAGGATATCTCAGATGCTTTAATGACCTCCATTCAGATGCCTTGTTATCAACTGTGACCATTCTTGTGCTCTTCATTCTAATACATGTGGTGCTTTCATAGGAGTGGGAATGAAGACAAGCTGATGGCCCTGCTAACACCATGTAATTCATGTAAACTGTCATGCCAGTGACGGTCGGAAGGTAAGTCACATGCTCTTCTAAACTGTTAATGAACAGACTATAAATTTTTCATCACATCTCTAAAATTCCAAATGCACAACAATGAGGTAAAAGACATTCCGGCCGACTGGATGGTAAAATTATATTTTTGCCCAAAACATTTACCTAAAAAGAGTGTGTCAGTCTGGACAAACAAATAACTCATGTTAAATGGTTATTTGTGGTGTTTCTTTCAGTCCTTCAGCATCTGGCTTTTGGCTAAGGCCGCATGACGACAGCGTTGCTGCTGGTACATCATTGGACGGACTAGCTTGCGACTCAGAACTAAATTATTCCGCTGCTCTGTCGTTCCCCACGTACTTTAGTCTGAGACCGGACATTATTTAAATTGTTTATGGTGACGAGGGGCGTTGTACAAAAAGTAATCAGCGATTGGATCGTCTCTAACCAATTAGAGTATCAAATCCAAAGACACATTTTCAAACCGCCGCTTTACCCACGTGTGTTCTGGCTCTGGCCCAACCCATTGGTTTCTGGACCAATCCCCACTTAGCAGCTCAAAGAACACCTGGCCCGTATAGCCATGTTTATTTTTTTTATTGTTCCTATTCTTTTTTAACCGTATTTTTCTTGCTTGGAGGTCACCTACAATACTTGAAACTAATTGAGTCCAAATGATTTTAGGCAGGGGGTAACTGCTAGATGAGCAGCCCTGTTCTCCCTATGTAATTGTTGAAACACTCTCTTATCTGACCTCTTGTGTCTGTTACAAGATTAGTTCAGACGTCGTACTTTGCTCCAGGCAGTACGTGAAGCTGACCTGGCCCACCTTAAGAAGCACCTGTCACTGGAGACCATCACCTTCAAGAATCCCCTTAACCATGAAATTGCTCTGGTAAGAAACCTCACCACTGAGTTACCATCATACTACACACACTGTTGCTGCTGATTATGGGGTGGCAGGTAGCCTAGTGGTTAGAGCGTTGGACTAGTAACCAACCGAAAGGTTGCTGGATTGAATCCCAGAGCTGACAAGGTAAAAATCTATCGTTCTGCCCCTGAACAAGGCAGTTAACCCACTGTTCCTAGGCTGTCATTGTAAGTAAGAATTGCCTGGTTAAATTTTTTAAATGATGGCCTCCCGGGTGGCGCAGTGGTCTAGGGCACTGCATCGCAGTGCTAGCTGCGCCACCAGAGTCTCTGGGTTCGCGTCCAGGCTCTGTCGCAGCCGGCCGCGACCGGGAGGTCCGTGGGGCGACGCACAATTGGCCTAGCGTCGTCAGGGTTAGGGAGGGTTTGGCCGGTAGGGATATCCTTGTCTCATCGCGCTCCAGCGACTCCTGTGGCGGGCCGGGCGCAGTGCGCGCTAACCAAGGGGGCCAGGTGCACGGTGTTTCCTCCGACACATTGGTGCGGCTGGCTTCCGGGTTGGAGGCGCGCTGTGTTAAGAAGCAGTGCGGCTTGGTTGGGTTGTGCTTCGGAGGACGCGTGGCTTTCGACCTTCGTCTCTCCCGAGCCCGTACGGGTGTTGTAGCGATGAGACAAGATAGTAATTACTTGGATACCACGAAATACCACGAAAATTGGAGAGAAAAGGGGGATAACATTTTTTACAAAAAATAATGATATAGTCAATGTATTGAAGCGCTTGTATCATATAGATTTCTCTTGGTTACTCTGTGCTTTCAACTAAGCAGAGTTTTAAGATCTAAGATCTCAGCACTGTCAATTGGGGGGCCAATTGGAATGAGAAGACTAAAGAGTTGTGAATACTGCATAGTGTGTCAGTCAGTGACCCTTATCCCACAAGCAATTATCAGTCACTTTACACTTACCATTGTTGTTATGACAGATATAACTGGGTGAGTCTGAATGCACCGATAAGACTCTGAACTATAGGTTCCTTTTGGTTCCATTGTGAAACCCATAGAAGTAGAATCACAACCACTTAAACTTGTTCGTGATGTGTTTTGTCAAAGCTTCCTTGCACCTGGCTTCTGAAAAATCCCACGACGACATAATCGAGGTGCTGGTGAAACACGAGGGAAGGGTAAGTTCAGGTGTTGTCATAGTGTTATCAATAGCATAAAGATCAAGCCAACGTGTGTGTTTGCTCTAGGATTCAAATAAAATAAAACAAAAAGTTATTCGTCACATGCTATAGATAGATACGCAATGAGTAACAATAACTTGGCAATATACCAGGGGTACCAGTACCGAGTCGATGTGCAGGGGTACGAGGTAGATATGTACTTATACACAGGAGGCTGGTGAAGGGAGGACGGCTCATAATAATGTCTGGAACAGCGCAAATGGACACCATGTGTTTGATGTATTTGATACCATTCCACTTGATCCACTCCAGCCATTACCACAGGCCCGTCCTCCCCAATTAGGGTGCCACCAACCTCCTGTGACTTATAACTAGGAATAAAGTGACAGTAGCGGAAGAGCAGAGAGAACAGTCTATGACTTGGGTGATTGGACTCTTTGACAATTTCTAGGGCATTACACTGCTACCGCCTGGTATAGAGGTCCTGGATTGCAGGGAGTCCCCACTACCCTCTGTAGCGCCTTGCGGTCGGATGCCAAGCAGTTGCCATACCAAGCGGTGATGCAGCCAGTCAAGATGTTGTCAATGGTGCAGCTGTAGAACTTTTTGAGGATCTGAGGTTCTGTGCCAAATCTTTTCAGCCTCCTGAGGGGATGAGGTTTTGTAGTGTCCTCTTCACGGCTGTGTTGGTGAGTTTGGACCATGATAGATTGTTAGTGATGTGGGCACCGAGGAACATGCAGCTCTCGACCTGCTCCACTACAGTCCCGTCGATGTGAATGGGGGCGTTCTCGGCCCACCGTTTTCTGTAGTCCACGATCAGCTCCTTTGTCTTGCTGGTTTTGAGGGAAAGGTTGTTGTCCTGGCATCACACAGCCAGGTCCCTGACCTCCTCCCTATAGGCTGTGTCATCATTGTCGATGATCAGGCCTACCACCATCGTGACGTCTGCAAACTTAATGATGGTTTTGGAGTCGTGCGCGGCCACGCAGTCGTGGGTGAACAGCGAGTACAGGAGAAGACTAAGCACGCACCGCTGAGGGGCCCATGTGTTGAGGGTCAGCATGGTGGATGTGTTGTTGCCTACACTCCCCACCTGAGGGCATCCCGTCAGGAAGTCCAGGATGCAGTTGCAGAGGAAGGTGTTCAGTCCCAGGGTCCTTAGCTAAGTGATGAGCTTGGATGGCACCATAGTATTGAATGCTGAGCTGTAGTCAATGAACAGCATTCTCACGCAGGTGTTCCTTTTGTCCAAGTGGGAAAGGGCAGTGTGTAGTGCAATAGAGATTGCAGGGAGTCTGAGATGATGATGTTGATGTGAGCCATGACCAGCCTTTCAAAGCATTTCAGATGTGAGTGCTATGGGGCGATAGTCATTTAGACAGGTTACCTTGCTGTTCTTGGGCACTAAGGTGGTCTGTCTGAAACATGTACACTCTTAGAATAAAGGTTTCTGCGGCTGTCCTCCTAGGCCGCTGTCCTCTTATTCCCTTTTTGGTTCCATGTAGAACCCTTTCCACAGAGGTTTCTATATCGAACTGAAAAGGGGTTCTTCAAAAGGGTTCTCCTATGGTGACAGATGAAAAAAAACATGTTGGTTCTAGATGGCCCCTTTTTTTCCTAAGAGTGTAGGTACTACAGACTGGGTCAGGAGAGGTTGAAAATGTCAGTGTAGACACTTGCCAGCTGGTCGGCGCATGCTCTGAGTCCTGGTAATCCATCTGACCTCGCGGTCTCGTGAATGTTAACCTGTTTAAAGTTCTTATGTTAACCTGTTTAAAGAGCATGATCATACAGTCATCCAGAACAGCTGGTGGTCTCACACATGGTTCAGTGTTACTTGCCTCGAAGCAAGTGTAACAATACTCTTCTTGCACTGTGTTATGAACAATCATCGATATGGACTCCAGCATGTGGCACCAGTCACGGATTTATTATCTGATAGCACGTCATGCAATGCAGCCACCATAGATCATTCTACTCTCTGCACGGATGCTTGTTGACTGGGGTAACCATAGTTACCAAAAATAATACAAGTTTACCACAGCAGGAATACATGAAAATAACAATGCACAAAATACTAATAATTTCACAAATGTACCTTGTACGCACTGTACAAAATACATGAAACAAAACCCAGACACAGTGAATAAACAGCTAGCATTAACTGAAATTATATTTGACAAATGCACCACAATTATTCACAAAGGAAACACCACATCTCATGTACAATATTCCAGCAATGTTTACAAACAAATGTATATAACTTGTACCTTCCGATGTACAGTCATGGCCAAAAGTTTTGAGAATGACACAAATATTAATTTTCACAAAGTCTGCTGCCTCAGTTTGTATGATGGCAATTTGCATATACTCCAGAATGTTATGAAGAGTGATCAGATGAATTGCAATTAATTGCAAAGTCCCTCTTTGCCATGCAAATGAACTGAATCCCCAAAAACATTTCCACTGCATTTCAGCCCTGCCACAAAATGACCAGCTGACATCATGTCAGTGATTCTCTCGTTAACACAGGTGTGAGTGTTGACAAGGACAAGGCTGGAGATCACTCTGTCATGCTGATTGAGTTCGAAAAACAGACTGGAAGATTCAAAAGGAGGGTGGTGCTTGGAATCATTGTTCTTCCTCTGTCAACCATGGTTACCTGCAAGGAAACACGTGCTGTCAACATTGCTTTGCACAAAAAGTGCTTCACAGTCAGGGATATTGCTGCCAGTAAGATTGCACCTAAATCAATCATTTATCGGATCATCAAGAACTTCAAGGAGAGCGGTTCAATTGTTGTGAAGAAGGCTTCAGGGCGCCCAAGAAAGTCCAGGAGCGCCAGGACCGTCTCCTAAAGTTCATTCAGCTGTGGGATCGGGGCACCACCAGTACAGAGCTTGCTCAGGAATGGCAGCAGGCAGGTGTGAGTGCATCTGCACGCAAAGTGAGGCGAAGACTTTTGGAGGATGGCCTGGTGTCAAGAAGGGCAGCAAAGAAGCCACTTCTCTCCAGGAAAAACATCAGGGACAGACTGATATTCTGCAAAAGGTACAGGGATTGGACTGCTGAGGACTGGGGTAAAGTCATTTTCTCTGATGAATCCCCTTTCCGATTGTTTGGGGCATACGGAAAAAAGCTTGTCCGGAGAAGACAAGGTGAGCGCTACCATCAGTCTTGTGTCATGCCAACAGTAAAGCATCCTGAGACCATTCATGTGTGGGGTTGCTTCTCAGCCAAGGGAGTGGGCTCACTCACAATTTTGCCTAAGAACACAGCCATGAATAAAGAGTGGTACCAACACATCCTCCGAGAGCAACTTCTCCCAACCATCCAGGAACAGTTTGGTGACGAACAATGCCTTTTTCAGCATGATGGAGCACCTTGCCATAAGGCAAAAGTGATATCTAAGTGGCTCGGGGAACAAAACATCGATATTTTGGGTCCATGGCCAGGAAACTCCCCAGACCTTAATCCCATTGAGAACTTGTGGTCAATCTTCAAGAGGCGGGTGGACAAACAAAAACCCGCAAATTCTGACAAACTCCAAGCATTGATTATGCAAGAATGGGCTGCCATCAGTCAGGATGTGGCCCAGAAGTTAATTGACAGCATGCCAGGGCGGATTGCAGAGGTCTTGAAAAAGAAGGGTCAACACTGCAATTATTTACTCTTTGCATCAACTTCATGTAATTGTCAATAAAAGCCTTTGACACTTATGAAATGCTTGTAATTATACTTCAGTATTCCATAGTAACATCTGACAAAAATATCTAAAGTCACTGAGGCAGCAGACTTTGTGAAAATTAATATTTGTGTCATTCTCAAAACTTTTGGCCACGACTGTACACTTAGGAGTATAAAAATCACTTTTGAGGGCCTCCCGGGTGGCACAGTGATCTAAGGCACTGCATCGCAGAGTCTCTGTGCCACCAGAGACTCTGGGTTCGAGCCCAGGCTCTATCGCAGCCGGCCGCGACCGGGAGGCCCATGGGGCGGCGCACAATTGGCCTAGTGTCGTCCGGGTTTGACCGGCAGGGATATCCTTGTCTCATCGCGCACTAGCGACACCTGTGGTCGCTAGGTGTACGGTGTTTCCTCTGACACATTGGTGCGGCTGGCTTCCGGGTTGGATGCGCGCTGTGTTAAGAAGCAGTGCGGTTTGGTTGGGTTGTGTTTCGGAGGACGCATGGCTCTCGACCTTCGCCTCTCCCGAGTCCGTGCGGGAGTTGTAGCGATGAGACAAGACAGTAACTATTAAAAATTGGATACCACGAAATTGGGGAGAAAAAGGGGGTAATTAAAAGATATATATATCCCTTTTGATTTTTCATAATTTCATAATTAGTAAACATTTTAAAAAATTATGCCAAAATGTTTGGTAATATTGCAGTCTTCTGTGATGTTTAAAAGTAATACGCAGAATCATCTGGATATGTATGCAACAGAAGTTCAACATTCACCTTCTGCTACCATTTCTGTCAAGTCGTCTACGCATACAGATACATCCAACGTATGCACCACACCAAACGCACAGCAACTTCCTCTGAAACGCAATGCTGCAAGGCAAACGCAGCTTTCATTGGAAATGAATGTCATTCTGGTGTACCAAAATGCAATGACGCTGTCTGTGTGTTCGAAGCGTTAGTCCTGTACTGACACTTTGCCCATTTGATGGTTCGGCGGAGGGCGTAGCGTCCCGCTCCTTGAAAGCCGCAGCTCTAGCCTTTAGCTCAATGCGGATGTTGCCTGTAATCCATGGCTTCTAGTTGGGATATGTACCTACGGTCATTGTGGGGATGACGTCGTCAAACCACTTATTATTGAAGCCGGTGAATGATGTGGTAAACTCCTCAATGCCATCGGATGAGTCCCGGGAACATTTTCCAGAATGTGCCAGCGAAACAGTCCTGTAGCTTAGCATCCGCTTCAACGGTCCACTTCCGTATTGAGCGCATCACTGGTATTTCCTGTTTGAGTTTTTGCTTGTAAGCGGGAATCAGGAGGATAGAGTTATTGTCAGCTTTGCCAAATGGAAGGCAAGGGAGAGCTTTGTACGCGTCTTTGTATGTGGAGTAAAGATGATCTAGAGGTTTTTTCACATTTAGTTGCACAGGTGACATGGTGGTACAAGTGAGTTAAAACAGATTTAGCGTGTGTGTGTGTGTGTGTGTGTGTGTGTGTGTGTGTGTGTGTGTGTGTGTGTGTGTGTGTGTGTGTGTGTGTGTGTGTGTGTGTGTGTGTGTGTGTGTGTGTGTGTGTGTGTGTGATAATGGTGCAATGCATGTGATTCTTGATAATACAAAGTGTAAATATTTTAATTGTATCTGTACTATTATCTCTATATAGTCCAATGCCCTGGACAACCTGGTCCAGACAACCCTCACCGTGTAGCCCACTGTGGCCACCTTCAGACCTTCAGCCTGCTGCTGAACTCAGGCTGCGACCCCTCATCATGTCTCAGGGCTTCTCTCTGTCCCAAATGCCTCTCTTCAACCCAAATGGGCAATGAGAGCATGCAGGAGATATTGCATGGCAGGTAGAGACAGCTAGGAGTATGGTACATGTTACACAAACAGACAGAAACCTCACTGGCTGTGTTTACACAGGCAACCCAATTCTGATATTTCTTTCACTAATTAGTATTATTCTCTGAAGAAGATCTGATCTGAAAAGATCTGATGTGATTGTTCGAAACACCAAAAAAAAAAAAAAATCAGTATTGGGCTGCATGTGTTAACACAGCCATAGTAACACAAGGAGATGTGGTCGGTGTGTCATTTATCATTTTGGGGTTGAAATTTGGTCCCATTTCAAATGTCATTTAATGTAATATTTATCTCTTTCAGATGGAACTTTATTGGAAACTCCAATGTTGACTGGCAGTTGCTAGAAGCCTCCAAGTCTGGAGATTTGGAGATTGTTAAGGTAACTATTTCCAATACATTGGCATAATCTGACCAATCAATGGCATATTGTTATAACACTCATATTAAAAATGATTTGTTTCAAATGGTAACAGTTTCCTGTCGTCTCTGGGTTCGCTGAAGCTGTGCACCATACAGAATGTGAACTGTAGGGACGTAGAGGGCCGTCAATCCACCCTGCTCCACTTTGAGGTGGGGTATAACTGTTGTCTGTGGTGGAGTACCTTCTACTGCATAGGTCTGACCTCCATGCCAAAGACAAAGGGTGAGCACTGGTCAGAAAAACACAAGGCTATACCTATTCTCCAATGGGCCTGAGGACGTCATCACTCAGAAGGGTAATGTCTCTCTCTCTCTCACTGTGGCCTTGTCCCCTTTACAACGCCTGCTCCTACGGTCACTGAGGTGGCTGAACTGCTGATAATCCACCACTCTGGAAGTTCATCCCCCCGTCGCCAAGGGCAAATACGAGTTCTGAAAACTGCCGATGCAGGTCAGAAGTTAGTTTCCCCCGTCTTAAAGAAAACACTTGATTCAACTAATTTATCATTATGACCTTGATCAGTTGAATCAGGGTTTTAGTGTATGCTGGGACAAAAACGCCTGAATACCCAGCAGCCCTTCAGGATTAGGATTGGACTAACTGATTTAGGAGAATTGCAGGTTATGGTAATTGCAGTTTCTGATCATAAACAAATTCTTTGTCTATTGTGTCAGCTGGTTACAACAACTTGGCGGTAGCAGAGTACCTGTTTCAGCATAGAGCTGAGGTCAACTCCCAGGACAAGGACAAGGGAGGACTCATCCCGCTGCACAATGCTGCCCCAGACGGGGTAAATCCCACCTCACCTACTGTACACTACGCTCCAGTACAATCACACTCTACAGGTGTCCGTTGAGTCTTCCTACTGTCTGTACAGTATGATCTCTCTGAGACACAACAGTTAAAGGGATGCATAGAGACCTGATTGACTGTTTTTTTTCTGAAAGAGTCGGTGCCTCATGCTTGGCATACCAAACACTTACTGAGGTTCTGGTCAAGAGGCTTCTTTAAAAATGGAACCATGAATAGGTTTCAGAGATGATGCATCCCTCTGTGCTTTGTTTGAAGAAGGCGTCTTCTGTGGCCTCTAAAACATAAGGGCTTAGGTGGTGGGCATGGCAGGGGGCGTGATATTGGGTCGTTTTAAAGCAAATGTTTTAAAGCAAATTTCCTGCAATTCTACGCATTTTGCCATGGCTAGTGTGTTCCTTTGCTCAAACATAACAAAATCAATATTGCTAAATTCATTGTTTTTGGAATTTTCTATTCTCCCTGATCGTCTAGCTTTTATTTTGGGGATTGTTAGTTCTCAAAGATTATATTATGTTAAAAAGTTCAAGGTCCAAAAAAGTTATAGGTCCATTATCTTTCCTACATACTTTATATCTGGTTTTAATCGTTTAAATTTACACTGAAAACATTATTTTTTTACTGTTTGGACTAGGCGACCCAAGAAACACAGATGGATCTGGTGTTCCGTAATAAACCAGAGAGTGTCACGTTCCTGACCTGTTTTCTGTTAGTTTTGTATGTGTTAGTTGGTCAGGACGTGAGTTTGGGTGGGCAGTCTATGTTTTGTGTTTCTATGTTGGTTTAATGGGTACCTGATATGGTTCTCAATTAGAGGCAGGTGGTTTTCATCTCCTCTGATTGAGAATCATATTAAGGTAGGTGGGGTCACATTGTTTGTTTGTGGGTGGTTGTCTCCTGTGTCAGTGTCTGTGTATGTTACGCCACACGGGACTGTTTCGGTTTGTTTGTTCGTTCGGTTTATGTAGTCTGTTCCTGTTTCATGCGTTCTTCGTGTATATGTAAGTTCGTTAGTTCAGGTCTGTCTACGTGCGTTTGTTATTTTGTAATTATCAAGTGTATTTCGTGTCAGTGTTCGTCTTGTCAAATAAATCATTATGTATTCATCACCCGCTGCGCCTTGGTCCACTCTCTCACCGAAAGACGACCGTTACAGAGAGAGTCACTAAATCATTCAATATGGTTACTGGGCTGTCTGATCATAATCTGACACTTATAGCCAGAAGGCTTTCCATGAACAGGTTTAACCTCTCTACTGTTAGAAAGCCTGATCAGCTCAGAATACCTAAGTGTGAATTAAATTATTTTGAAAACGCAATTAAGGGAATTAACTGGCATGATCTCTTGTCCTATACAGATGTAGAAGCTGATAGTCAGGTTTTTCTATCCACAATCCAGACTACAATAAATGGCGTCCTAAAGAAAATCAAATCCAAACCTGGCCAAAAGAATAATCTTCCTTGGCTAAATGGAGAAATCTGGAAACTGATGAAATAATGAGATCATGCTCTAAAAACAGCCCTGAAGTTGAAATTAGAGCATGACAGACGTAGGTTTACCATGTTGAGAAATAAATCAGACAGGCCAAGGCAAACTTTATCAACATAATTGGTGAAGCAAAGGAAAAATTCAAAATTGATCTGGGAGAATCTAAAAAAGTTAACAGGGAAAGACCATATTAACACAGCAAAAAGACTAGAAATCAATGTGAATGACAGTCTAACACAGGATGCAGTCGAAATAGCAACAGCCTTCAATTCCTACTTTGTTGACTCGGTCAAGGTACTGACACAGAACCCCTCCACTGGTGTCTTGGGCACAGCGCTATTGAATGACACTCAACCTAAGGGAGGTTTCAGAGGTGAACAAAGTGATTATCTCACTACAGAACTCGAAAGCCGAAGCTGTTTGGGCTGGACTTTGCCTTTCTTAAAAACTACAGATTCACTCATTAGCCCCATTACTAAGGTCGCCATCTATTGGTCAGGGGGTGTCTCCAAGAGTCTGGAAGTCGGCCATAATAATGGCCATCTTTAAATCAGGTGATCCTGCTGACGTGAGTAACTACAGGCCGATTAGTATACTACATGTGGTGTCGAAGGTTGCTGAAAAGTGTATAGCAGAGCAACTGATTGCCCACCTCAACAACAGCCCCTTCACATTACACTCCATGCAGTTTGGCTTCAGAGCAAACCACTCCACAGAAACAGCCAACTGCTTTCTTCTGGAAAATGTGCAGTCCAAGATGGACAAAGGGGGTGCGGTTAGGGCTGTATTTCTAGACCTAAGGAAAGCTTTTGATACTGTTAACCATAAGGTTCTCATCACAAAAGTTCAACTCTTCCCCCGATGCCTTGAGATTATTGAAATCATACCTTGAAGGCAGAACCCAGTGTGTCAGAGTGACAGCTATGACTCTCAGCTATGATGTGGGCGTGTCCCAAGGGTCAATACTGGGGTCCCTCCTGTTCAGCCTGTACATTAATGATCTGCCTTCTGTCTGTACTGGGTCTGAAGTTCAAATGTATGCAGATGATACAGTGATATATGTGCATGCAAAGAGCAAACAACAAGCTGCACAAGAACTCACTACTGTAATGGTCCAGGTTACAAAGGGGCTCAGTGACTCATGTTTGCATCTCAATGTGAAAAACAAGTCTGCATGTTCTTCCCAAAGAGGGCAACTGATGCTACTGAGCTAGATGTCTATGTGTCAGAAGAGAAGAACAGTCTGCATGTTGTTCACAAAGAGGACAACTGATGCTATTGAGCCAGATGTCTGTGTGTCAGGGGAGAAGCTCCAGGTGGTATCCCATTTTAAGTACCATGGCATCATACTTGATTCCAATCTTTCTTTTAAAAAGCAGGTGAAAAAGGTAACTAAAATCACCAAGTTCAATCTAGCTAATTTCCGATTCACATCGAAATTGTTTGACTACAGAGGTAGCAAAACTGTACTTCAATTCTATGATACTCCCCCACTTAACATACTGCTTGACTAGTTGGGCCCAAGCTTGTTGTACAACATTAAAACCCATTCAGTCTGTCTACAAACAGGCTCTCAAAGTGCTTGATAGAAAGCCCAATAGCCATCATCACTGTTACATCCTCCGAAAGCATGAGCTTCTGAGTTGGGAAAATTTTGTGCAATACAATGTCTTGTATTCAAGATCCTAAATGGCCTGACTCCGCCTCCACTTAGTACTCGTGTTAAACAGAAAATCCAAACCATTGGTAGCAGATCCACAAGGTCTGCCATGAGAGATGACTGTATAGTTCCCTTAAGGAAAAGCACCTTTAGTCAATCTGCTTTCTCTGTGAGAGCTTCCCATGTCTGGAACACACTGCCATCAGACACACAACTGCACCACCTATCACACCTTCACAAAAAACATGAAGACATGGCTAAAGGCCAATCAGACTTGTGAACATAATCCCTAGCTGTGTATTGCCACTTTCCATGTTGTCTGTAGTTTGTGAGATGTTGAAGCAATGTTGCTTTTATGCATTTGGTTTTGTTGCTTTTGTTGCTATTGCTCTGTCTGCATGCTAAGTATTGCTTGTGGTATGTTTCTCTGTCTGCGTGCTACGTGTTGCTTGTCCTATGTGTTTCTGTCTGCTTGCTTAGTATTGCTTGTGGTATGTTTCTCTGTCTGCATGCTAAGTGTTTCTTGTGGTATGTTTCTCTGTCTGCATGCTACGTGTTGCTTGTGGTATGTTTCTCTGTCTGCATGCTACGTGTTGCTTGTGGTATGTTTCTCTGTCTGCATGCTAAGTGTTGCTTGTCCTATGTTTGTCACGCCCTGACCTTAGTTATCTATGTTTTCTGGATTATTTTGGTCAGGTCAGGGTGTGACGAGGGTGGGTATGCGTGTTTTTGTATTGTCTAGGGTTTTTGTATGTTTAGGGGTGTTTGTAAGTCTAGGCATATTGTAGGTCTACGGTGGCCTGAATTGGTCCCCAATCAGAGGCAGCTGTTTATCGTTGTCTCTGATTGGGGATCCTATTTAAGTTGCCATTTTCCCTTTTGGTTTCGTGGGTTCTTGTCTATGTGTAATTGCCTGTCAGCACTCGTTTTATATAGTTTGACGGTTTGTTTTGTGGTCTTTCTTCATTAAAAGAAGAATGTATGCATGTCACGCTACGCCTTGGTCTCCTCATTACAACGAACGTGACAATGTTGTTCTGCATGTGCTCATTATTTGTCTGTATTGTTATTGTAATCGTTTTTAATAACCTGCCCAGGGACTGCGGTTGAAAAATTAGCCGATTAATGTGCACTGTCCATGTAAAAATAAACTCAAAACCCTTATTTCAATGGCAGAAAAATCCCTGTCTCCTTTTAAAAAGAATGTAATTGTGAATTGGTTTCAGTGATGAGGCGAGGGGTGAAGTATGTGTATTGGCCAAATGATTAGCACTCATGTCTCTCTCAAACACAAAAAACTGTCGGACACAAAAGGTTACTAGATTGCTTTGATCAGTGTGGGTCCTCTCCAAAGACCCTTGAGAACTGAGCTCATCACACCGCTATCCTCCCCCGCTGCCTGGTGCCCGCTCTAACTCTGTCAAATAAAGGGGTTTCGTCTGGACAATGTCATGCATTACATTCAATTCACTGTGGTAGAGAGTGCAAAGTAGGATTGCAATACAGATAAGTGCTACACTTGGAGAAAGCAAGGCAGTTGAGAGAGTTCTATGAACGAATGTTAGTTACCCTTTCTCTCCCAAGAGATGTTTCCCCCTTTTTCTTTACTTTGTTTCCTCAGCCTGTTGGTTGGGTTTCGATCTCAACCCAGAGAGAAAAACAGAAAGAGTGAATTGACTTGTAGAGGCCCCGTACAAGACCTACTGTATATCCCGGTCTGAGATACAAGTTGACATAAAGAACAAGAGGAAGTTACTAGAAAGAGTCCAATGTCCAATGTGTTCTCATTTGTAGCACATAAATGTGTCTGCTTTGCTCATCAAGTACGACGTATGCGTGAACGCCACAGATAAGTGGGCATTCACCTCCACTGCACGAGGTGGCATAGAAAGGGACGAACCCAGCTGTGTGCCCTGCTATTGGCTCATGGGGCCGACCCCGCCCTCCACAACCAGGAAGGCCAGTCACCACTGGACCTCGTCAAGGTAACCATCCTCACACGCTTGCTATTCTGAACTTGCAACCCCTCCTGAACACGGGAGCGTTTCATCAGGGGTGTCATACTCATTTTGTCCTGGTTGCTGCAATCGGTCTTCAACGAGGTCCAGAGGGCCGGACTGATTAAAAATAGATTTATTTCTTTGCCGTTGAAATTTGCTAAAAATAGTCCTCTATCCATAGTTTGGGGAATTTTCTATGCTCCCTAACTGTCTAGCTTTCCTTTCGGTGATTATTAGCGAGCTGGAAACAGTGAAGAAACTATATGAATGTAGATCTATTATAATTTCTACAGTTTCAATTTGGTTTTAGTCATTTTAAAGGTTATTGAGTTTGTTTCTTCCCCCGCTTCGCGGACCAGATCAGTCCTGCGGGCTGTATGTTTGACACTCCTGGGTTATGTTGCCTGTCACCCTCACAGATAGCCACCACACTCACCTGCTTGTCATGTATATTGTTCTTGGATACATTAAATCCCTCAACTCCATATTGACCTATAATATATTGTGTTTGTGATTCATGGTAACAGCATGTTGAACATTGCCTATAGTGTCTTTGAAATTCTTCCCAGAGTTTTGCTGTTGAGGTGATTCAATGTTATCTCCAATGTTTGTTTCGACACACCTACATGGTCATGCTTTCACCAGCACCCACTGGAAACTCATTGAAAATAATGACATTGTTGATTAGAGCATTTCTTCATGAATTAGGCTATTTTCTCTTTAACCATATGGCCTATCTACTAGAAACTCATGGACAATATGGACGCATATATACAAAAATGAATACTATATACTGTATGAATTAAACAAAAGTTATTCAAGTATACATTTCCAAAGTTACAATAGATTGCCATAGATGTTCTGTTAATTACCAAAATTACTAAAGAATCCGATAACTTTGTTTAATTAAAGGTAAGCTTTGCAACCCTAATCATGCCCTCTTTCTGAAAAGACGAGAGGACCTGTCTCTGTGCCTGGAAAATAAATTCCAGGAAAGTGTAACGGATGTGAAATGGCTAGCTAGTTAGCGGGTACGCGCTACTAGCGTTTCAATCAGTTACGTCACTTGCTCTGAAACCTAGAAGTAGTGTTGCCCCTTGCTCTGCAAGGGCCGTGGCCTTTGTGGAGCGATGGGTAACGATGCTTCGTGGGCGAACGTTGTTGATGTGTGCAGAGGGTCCCTGGTTCGCGCCCGTGTCGGGGTGAGGGGACAACGTAAGGTTATACTGTTACATTGATGCTGTTGACCCAGATCACTGGTTGCTGCGGAAAAGGAGGAGGTTGAAAGGGGGGTGAGTGTAACGGATGTGAAATGGCTAGCTAGTTAGCGGGTATGCGCTACTAGCGTTTCAATTAGTTACGTCACTTGCTCTGAAACCTAGAAGTAGTGTTGCCCCTTGCTCTGCAAGGGCTGCGGCTTTTGTGGAGCGATGGGTAACGACGCTTCGTGGGTGTCAGTTGTTGATGTGTGCAGAGGGTCCCTGGTTCGCGCCCGTGTCGGGGCGAGGGGACGGTCTAAAGTTATACTGTTACAAAAGCACTCTCAATTTCATCACACATTGCTAAATGACTTGAATGGACTGTATGCATGTTATGGGTTAGCACATATAGAGGCATGTAGCCTTATTCATACTCATGGGTCATTGACATGTTGGCATCAATTGCTAATGCAGTCTATTCGTGTTCCTCTGTACGGTTGTACTGTGATTGTCTTCATTATTTTGTGTCATTCTTAATTTCTCCTCTTGGCTTGGTCAAAAAGTGACAAAAACACAATTTTTTGCTCCATTTCTCTTTCTTTTTTTCAACTTTCGTATTTTCTATTTTATTAGGATACCCATTAACTGTTGTGAAAGCAGCAGCTACTCTTCCTGGAGTCAACTTTCACCAGGAAGACGATGTTTGTGCCTTGTTGACATCGGCTAGGCCACCTTCAGCCCTGCCCGGTTGCTATAAACCCCACGTCATCATTATGACGGACCCTGTTGGTCCCACCCAGCCTCTCAACCAGCTCGACGCCCCTGTCCACCCCGGCCTCCAGCAGCAGTCTGGACAACCAGGCCAACAACATGCACTGCCTTCCCTGAGCTATCTGCTCTCCTAGGACCATCTGTTTAGTAGTGAATTCAACCCTCATTTTTTATTTTTACTTGATCTTCATGTATGAAAAGACAACGTGTTTCGTTGAGTGGGTTGAAGTTCACATAATGAATGAAATTCTGTTCTACTTCAATATATATATATAAGTTCACATTCATGTGATGTAGGTTTGAACCCGTAACTCACGTTGAAAACGGCGAACATTTGAATCTTACTGAAAGATCTGACGACAAGGTGTTTCGGTGGAGGAGGAGGAGGTACGACCAACAAGATGAATCCCTACCAAAACCTTGTATCTTATTGATCTTATCCTGTTGTAAATTAGTCAAAGTTGACATGACGTTGAGTCTTGTTCTGTTTTTGTGAACAGTTGTATGATCAGAGAACACAGAGATGGAGGCCATGCCGGAGGGGTTTTCAACAGATACAACATTCTTACGGTACAGTTGGCTGGTTTCATCCACATTAGGAAGGCCAGCTCTGCCTTTATCCTGTCAACTTTAAACCAATTCCGACCAGTTAATGGAAGTCGATATTCAACCGTACTTTCAATTCGGTTCAAGTTATATCAACTTTATTGACCACCATTGGAATGCATTCTCTTTTAGAGAGTAGATTCTTGTTCATTCACTATTTCCCCCTCTTGAACTGCAGATCCAGAAAGGTCAACCATCGAAGGATGAACGGATGGCGTTTCACGGTAAGAGAATAAAACAGGCAATAGCACAGCCCACGTTCCACTGAGCACCCATCAACCCATGACACTTCAAAAGCCCCCTCAGGTGTGGTTGATCAACCTGTGTTCAAGGTTGATCTTTTCTTGTGTGCGTCCCCTTTTATTTTGTGTTTTGAACACTCAGAAATCCAATTTACAGTAGTACTCATTCCAGCATTCATTGGATGACTCATCCGCTCTTGGCCAAACAGGTTTGCCGTTTGTAAGAGCCATCATCCACAAGGGTTTCGATGAGAGGCACACTTACATAGGAGGCATGTTTGGAGCAGGCAATCTACCTTACGGAGAACTCGTCGAAGAGTGAACCAGTACGTCTACGGAATAGGAGGAGGCACAGGCTGCCCTCTGCACAAAGACTGGTCCTGCTACGTGTGACGAAGATAAACCAGCCGTCCAGTCCTTTTGATATTTCTCTACTACAGTGAACAATATCACAGCTTAGGTCGTAGTCACCACAGTTCAACTAAACCAAGCCGTGGCTTGTCAACATAATAAACCAATGAGACTTTCATTAAGAAAGAATTTCTCAAATGTATCAAGTGAATAGAATGGCGGTTCATTCCTGGTGTCACATGATGTCTGATTGTCTGTGATGGGTTCTATGGCTTCTATATGTCCCCAGACACCTGCTTTTCAGTGCCATGAAGTTGGCCCACTCCCCTCCAGGACACCACTCTGTCACGGGGAGGCCCAGTGTCAACGGACTGGCACTGGCAGAGTATGTCATCTACAGAGGAGAGCAGGTACGGTAACTAGTGGCTTTGGCAACTGATTTAGTGTGCTACCTTAATTTTGACACT
This sequence comes from Salvelinus namaycush, assembly GCF_016432855.1. Taxonomy (NCBI): domain Eukaryota; kingdom Metazoa; phylum Chordata; class Actinopteri; order Salmoniformes; family Salmonidae; genus Salvelinus; species Salvelinus namaycush. The sequence continues at coordinate 11,465,031 of NC_052310.1, forward strand.
TTGAGTCAACTACTGAAGTCGCAAGTGTCACTGGATTATATTTTTTTGTCATCAGACTTAAATTAGAGTTGTACTACTTCTCCTCTTAGACCTAATGTGTTAGTTGGATGGAAGAAACTGACATCCTCAGCACTCAGGGGGACAAACACCTGCCTGGAGGTGACAGCATTCCCTCCCCCATATGCCCCCCTAGGCACAACTATGACAACATAACCAACAAAAACGGGTCACAACTCCAGCAGCTCTGTCGCACGCTGGGTATGTACATAGTCAATGGTAGGCTTCGAGGGGACTCCTACGGTAGGTACACCTATTGCTCATCTCTTGGCAGTAGTACTGTAGACTACTTTATCACTGACCTCAACCCAGAGTCTCTCAGAGTGTTCACAGTCAGCCCAATGACACCCCTATTAGATCACAGCAAAACCACAGACTACTTGAACAGAGCAATACTCAATCATGAGGCATCAAAGCCAAATTAACTGAGTAATATTAAGAAATGCTATAGATGGAAGGAATGTAGTGTGGAAACCTACCAAAAAACAATTAGACAACAACAAATTCAATCCGTTTTAGACGACTTCCTGGACAAAACGTTCCACTGTAACAGTGAAGGTGTAAACTTGGCAGTAGAAAAACTAAAGAGTATTTTACCTCTCAGCTTCGCTATCAAATCAAAAAATTCAAACAGAAAACTGAAGAAAATTAACAACAATGACAAACGGTTTGATGAAGAACAAAAACCTAAGAAAGAAATTGAGAAACCTGTCCAAACAAAAACATAGAGACCCAGAAAACCTGAGTCTACACCTTCACTATAGTGAATCACTAAAACAATACAAAAATACACTACGGAAAAAGAAGGAACAGCACGTCAGAAATCAGCTCAATGTAATTGAAGAATCCATAGACTCTAATTTTAACATAAACCTTAGCTCTGGCATCTTCCCCAGTATTTGGAACCAAGGACTGATCACCCCAATCCACAAAAGTGGAGACAAATTTGACCCCAATAACTACCGTGGGATATGCATCAACAGCAATCTTGGGGAAAATCCTCTGCATTATCATTAACAGCAGACTCGTACATTTCTACAGTGAAAACAATGTACTGAGCACGTGTCAAATTGGCTTTCTACCAAATTATCGAACAACAGACCACATGTTAACTCTGCACACCCCAATTGACAAACAAACCAAAACAAAGGCTTAAACCCCACCCTCTTCAACATATATAAAATCAAATCAAAGTTACAACCTTACAGTGAAGTGCTTATTTACAGGCTCTAAACAATAGTGCAAAAAAGGTATTAGGTGAACAATAGGCAAATAAAGAAATAAAAACAACATTAAAAAGACAGTGAAAAATAACAGTAGCGAGGCTATAAAAGTAGCGAGGCTACATACAGACACCGGTTAGTTGGGCTGATTGAGGTTATATGTACATGTAGATATGGTTAAAGTGACTATGCTGCATATATGATGAACAGAGAGTAGCAGTAGCGTAAAAGAGGGGTTGGCGGGTGGTGGGTGGTGGGTGGTGGGACACAATGTAGATAGCCCGGTTAGCCAATGTGCGGGAGCACTGGTTGGTCAGGCCAATTGAGGTAGTATGTACATGAATGTATAGTTAAAGTGACTATGCATATATGATAAACAGAGAGTAGCAGCAGCGTAAAAGAGGGGTTGGGGGGGCACACAATGCAGATAGTCCGGGTAGCCATTTGATTACCTGTTCAGGAGTCTTATGGCTTGGGGTTAAAAACTGTTGAGATGCCTTTTTGTCCTAGACTTGGCACTCCGGTACTGCTTGCCATGCGGTAGTAGAGAGAACAGTCTATAACTGGGGTGGCTGGGGTCTTTGACAATTTTTAGGGCCTTCCTCTGACAGAGCATGGTGTAGAGGTCCTGGATGGCAGGCAGCTTAGCTCCAGTGATGCACTGGGCCGTACGCACTACCCTCTGTAGTGCCTTGCGGTCAGAGGCCGAGCAGTTGCCGTACCTGTCACAGATATATCAATGAATTGGCGAGGGCACTAGAACAGTCTGCAGCACCCGGCCTCACCCTACTAGAATCTGAAGTCAAATGTCTACTCTTTGCTGATGATCTGGTGCTTCTGTCACCAGCCAAGGATGGCCTACAGCAGCACCTAGATATTTTGCACAGATTCTGCCAGACCTGGTCCCTGACAGTAAATCTCAGTAAGACCAAAATAATGGTGTTCCAAAAAAGGTCAAGTCGCCAGGACCACAAATACAAATTCCATCTAGACACCGTTTCCCAAGAGCACACAAACTATACATACCTTGGCCTAAACATCAGCTCCACAGGTAACTTCCACAAAGCTGTTAACAATCTGAGAGACGAGGCAAGAAGGGCCTTCTATGCCATCAAAACGAACATAAAATACGACATACCAATTAGGTTCTGGCTAAAAGTACTTGAATCAATTATAGAACCCATTGCCCTTTACGGTTGTGAGGTCTGGGTTCCGCTCACCAATCAAGAATTCACAAAATGGGACAAACACCAAATTGAGACTCTGCATGCAGAATTCTGCAAAAATCTCCTCAGTGTACAACGTAAAACACCAAATAATGCATGCAGAGCAGAATTAGGCCGATACCCGCTAATTATCAAAATCCAGAAAAGAGACGTTCAATTCTAGAACCACCTAAAAGGAAGTGATTCCCAAACCTTCCATAACAAAGCCATCACCTACAGAGAGATGAACCTGGAGAAGAGTCCCCTAAGCAAGCTGGTCCTGGGGCTCTGTTCACAAACAGAGCCCCAGGACAGCAACACAATTAGACCCAACCAAATCATGAGAAAACAAAAAGATAATTACTTGACACATTATAAAGAATTAACAAAAGAATACAGCAAACTAGAATGCTATTTGGCCCTAAACAGAGAGTACACAGTGGCAGAATACCTGACCACTATGACTGACCCAAACTTCAGGAAAGCTTTGACAATATACAGACTCAGTGAGCATAGCCTTGCTATTGAGAAAGGCCGCCGTAGGCAGACCTGGCTCTCAAGAGAAGACAGGCTATGTGCACACTGCTCACAAAATGAGGTGGAAACTGAGCTGCGCTTCCTAACCTCCTGCCAAATGTATGACCATATTAGAGACACATATTTCCCTCAGATTACACAGATTCACAAATAATTATAAAACAAACCCGATTTCGATAAACTCCCATATCTACTGGGTGAAATACAACAGTGTGCCATCACAGCAGCAAGATTTGTGACCTGTTTCCACAAGAAAAGGGCAACCAGTGAAGAACAAACACCATTGTAAATACAACCCATATTTACTGTATGTTTATTTATTTTCCCTTTTGTACTTTAACCATTTGCACATCATTACAACACTGTATATATACATAATATGACATTTGAAATGTCTTTATTCTTTTGGAACTTCTGTAAGTGTAATGTTTACTGTCCATTTTTTTATTGTTTATTTCTCTTTTGTTTATTTTCTACTTCACTTGCTTTGGCAATGTTTACATACAGTATATTTCCCATGCCAATAAAGCCCCTTGAATTGAATTGAATTGGTAGCATGCCCTTAGGACTACCAAGCAGTTAAAATTGGGTTGATCTGACACCTCTGTCATTTGCTCCTCTCTAGGCCTGTCCAGAGTTTTTGATCACCTATCAGATGCCTCTGCGGCTGGATAACAGTGGTACGGAGGAGGGAAGCACAGCAGGTGAATTGTAAAGTAGAACCTATCAGCCTGTTTCTGTTATGTTTGGTGCAGCAACGGCTTTACTAAATGCATGCACAAACAATGGTACTGTATCCATTCTTACAAAGACTGTATCCGTTCTAACAAAGACTGTATCCGTGCTAACAAAGACTGTATCCGTTCTAACAAAGACTGTATCCATGCTAACAAAGACTGTATCCGTTCTAACAAAGACTGTATCCGTGCTAACAAAGACTGTATCCGTTCTAACAAAGACTGTATCCGTGCTAACAAAGACTGTATCCGTGCTAACAAAGACTGTATCCGTTCTAACAAAGACTGTATCCATGCTAACAGACTGTATCCGTTCTAACAAAGACTGTATCCATTCTTACAAAGACTGTATCCGTGCTAACAAAGACTGTATCCGTTCTAACAAAGACTGTATCCGTGCTAACAAAGAATGTATCCGTTCTAACAAAGACTGTATCCGTGCTAACAAAGACTGTATCCGTTCTAACAAAGACTGTATCCGTGCTAACAAAGACTGTATTCGTGCTAACAAAGACTGTATCCGTGCTAACAAAGACTGTATCCGTTCTAACAAAGACTGTATCCATTCTTACAAAGACTGTATCCGTGCTAACAAAGACTGTATCCGTGCTAACAAAGACTGTATCCCTGCTAACAAAGACTGTATCCGTTCTAACAAAGACTGTATCCGTGCTAACAAAGAATGTATCCGTTCTAACAAAGACTGTATCCGTTCTAACAAAGACTGTATCCGTTCTAACAAAGACTGTATCCATTCTAACAAAGACTGTATCCGTTCTAACAAAGACTGTATCCGTGCTAACAAAGACTGTACCCGTTCTAACAAAGACTGTATCCATGCTAACAAAGACTGTATCCGTGCTAACAAAGACTGTATCCGTTCTAACAAAGACTGTATCCATTCTTACAAAGACTGTATCCGTGCTAACAAAGAATGTATCCGTTCTAACAAAGACTGTATCCGTTCTAACAAAGACTGTATCCGTTCTAACAAAGACTGTATCCGTTCTAACAAAGACTGTATCCATTCTTACAAAGACTGTATCCGTGCTAACAAAGACTGTATCCGTTCTAACAAAGACTGTATCCGTTCTAACAAAGACTGTATCCGTGCTAACAAAGACTGTATCCGTGCTAACAAAGAATGTATCCGTTCTAACAAAGACTGTATCCATGCTAACAAAGACTGTATCCATGCTAACAAAGACTATGTAGGTCAAATACAACTAGTTCAAGTCTATCACTGTAATTAAAGAAAAGTATGTGTTAGAATAGAGCACATTGCAAAAAGTTGAAGTATTTATTTTTCTTGTACTAGCTTGTTCATTTATTGACATGTCTATGCCAAAGTGTCCTAGGTCTGAGTTATTATAAATGAATGACCTATAGAATATGTATTCCTGTCAAAATCTGTGATCTCAAGGTCTGCCTTGTGGGAATGTCTGGGTCGTATTCTTTAGGGCACATCGTAAAGTTGTGCAGTTAAAAATGAATGTTTCTTAGTGGACAAGCCTAGGTGGTTTCAGTCAGTTTTTCTTCCTTTTGGTGACTATTCCTAATGAACACAACCCTGGCTTATTTATTCAGTATTGTAATCAGCAGCTGGACACAGTTTAGATTATTATCCAGTTAGAGGTTGAGTTGTTTGGTCTCCATAGAGACAGTTAAAACATTAGGATCAGTGTCCTTTCATTCAGTAATGGTGGCCGCAGCGATTCTCAATTTCTCTTTGTCACTGCCTACAAAGGACTTCATTCAAATTGTCATCATCTCAAGCCTCTCTACAGTGAAGGATAATCAAAGTCTTTGTTGCTTTGAATGCTGTTTGTTTTATACAACACACGGATGACACGAGACTGTGCAGCGAAAACAACACATGTAGTTTATTTAACTGTTTCCCTGTAGATAGATTAGATTTTTTGTTTGAGCCCTGTCAGTTATTTGAAATAATGTGAAGTTAATTGACACTTATATGCTGTGGTTGTGAAATGTTCTGGCAGCAAGTTGTTCCTTCTGCATTGTATTCCTGTCAGGTTAATGTTCATTACAGAGATCTCAGGTCTGAACAGTTGGCTTAGTGCTTCTTGGATCTGGGCGGGGAATCATTTAAACTCAAACAGCCTCGTCAAAAATAAATGAGCTATTTGTGAATCCTTGGATGTAAGTTGTTTGATGTACTGTAAATAATTTGTTGTTTAGTTACATGTAATAAATTCTGCACCAAACTATGCTCTGTCTGATATCCAAAGGTTTTTGTAGGTGGTGGAATAACTGTCATTATTGACTAATAACTTTTCGCTGGTCAGTGTGATGCTTCCAAAGGGCGTTACTTCCATCATACCTAATGCTTACATTCCAGTGTTTTCTTTTAAAGTTGTTGAGTATCCAATAGATTGCACTGTATCACTCTTCAGTTCAAGACGTTTTGACATGCAAGAAAACACATTTGAGGCATAGGGGTGGGCTTGTTGAAGTTTTATGTAGTAGAACCTATTGTCCTATTGGAATTGATTGTATGTCAGCTTTGCTTATCTGGGCCCTGATTCTGGTGTAGGTCCTGTATTCATTATATGATGGATACTTTACAGAGTATCCATCACTGGCTGGACCCTGAAGATAGATGTATTGTCCAATGATAAAGAATGTATGTTGTGTGTTGGAGGAAGATGTTGCATTGGTGACATATGTGATACAGGTATATGATAAAATGCCAACATCTCCCTCTAACTATTCAACCTTGTTTACAATGAACAATTACACCTCCTGCACAAAGAGGACATCTTAAGTTATACTTAAATCCAAAATGCTTCTCTAGTAAATTAGTAAGAATGTCTCATCCTATGTTCAAGAAGGGCCCTTTTCCCTTTATTCAAATTACACCTGCTCACTTTCGGTTATTTGAAAATGAAATAATCTCCAAAATATCTTTATTTTTTAAACAAGCCTTAGAAAGTTAGTTGCAATTTCAGTTTAATCCACCTGAAAAGACGGAACAAATGATACAACAAATACCGAGGTTAAACTCAAATATACTAATTGATTAAAAAAACAGATTTTCAATAAAATGTTTAAAAAATGTATAATTTTTGTAAATTATATCATAAATAAGACTGGTGGAGTTGTGTCACACATGCAGCTAACACAGACATATGGAAATGTCTGCTCTACCCAAAATTACAACCAACTAATTGCAGCATTACCACAAAATGGAAGAGGCAAGTAGAAGGGTAAGGAACTTGTCTGTCGGCCCTGCATTAAAGACCGTAAATGGTTAAAGAAAATTGTGATAAGCATATACCAATTTTAATTAAGGACCAAAAAATTGACAGCTGTGCCATATAAATTGCAAAATAGTTGGGAAGAGATTTTCGATGTACCGATTCCATGGCACATGGTTTATGAATTGACATGCAAAACAACACCGGATTCAAAACTTTGAATTTTTCAATTTAAATTATTAGACAGAATTCTTGCAACCAATTTAATGTTTAATAATGGGGGATACAATCTTCCCAGCTCTGCAGATTTTTCTGCGAGGAGGCAGAGTCATTCGATCATTTATTTTGGTACTGTCCATATGTAGCTCATTTTTGGTCACAGGTCCAGGAATGGCTGAATAATTGCAACATTTGTCTAGAATTAAAGCTGCAGATAGCAATACTGGGTGATTTGAAAAGTCATAGTCAATCAATCAATAATATAATAAATATTTTAGCAAAAATATTAATCTTTAATTTACAATCTGTAGAAGCTATGAGAATAGAAAGGTTCAGTACTTTTGTGAAGCATCACAGCACAGTTGAAAAATATATGGCAAATAGAAATCGAAAATGGATGGTGTTAAGAGATAGATGGGAGGGGTTGAATGGAGCTGAAGGTTGGGACTAGTAACAAGATAACCAATGTAAAACATACGGGGTCTGTAAAAATGTATATAGGTTCAGAAATTTGGTGAAATAGCACAGTTACAAATAGAAATCAAACTGTATGGACATTAGAAATAGAGGAAGGACTAAAAACAAACAAAATATAACTATGGTAAATTAGATTGTGTATGTAAAATGTGTATAATATGTGTAAACTGAATGTAGAAGCCTAAGTGTTATTGTTTATTAGTTTACTCCAATTGGGGGAAGGGTGGTAGGGTTTGCGGGAAATAATAAAGGTACATTCTAAAAAAAGTGTGTATACTGTATGTATGTATATATGTATGTATATATATATATGAATGTTTATGTGTGTGTGTGTGTATGTATGTATGTATGTATGTATGTATGTATGTATGTATGTATGTATGTATGTATGTATGTATGTATGTATGTATGTATGTATGTGTATATACATACATACATACATACATACATACATACATACATACATACATACATACATACATACATAAACATTCATACATATACATAAACATATATACATACAGTGGGGCAAAAAAGTATTTAGTCAGCCACCAATTGTGCAAGTTCTCCCACTTAAAAAGATGAGAGAGGCCTGTAATTTTCATCATAGGTACACTTCAACTATGACAGACAAAATGAGAAAAAAAAATCCAGAAAATCACATTGTAAGATTTTTTATGAATTTATTTGCAAATTATGGTGGAAAATAAGTATTTGGTCAATAACAAAAGTTTATCTCAATACTTTGTTATATACCCTTTGTTGGCAATGACAGAGGTCAAACGTTTTCTGTAAGTCTTCACAAGGTTTTCACACACTGTTGCTGGTATTTTGGCCCATTCCTCCATGCAGATCTCCTCTAGAGCAGTGATGTTTTGGGGCTGTTGCTGGGCAACACGGACTTTCAACTCCCTCCAAAGATTTTCTATGGGGTTGAGATCTGGAGACTGGCTAGGCCACTCCAGGACCTTGAAATGCTTCTTACGTAGCCACTCCTTCATTGCCCGGGCGGTGTGTTTGGGATCATTGTCATGCTGAAAGACCCAGCCACGTTTCATCTTCAATGCGCTTGCTGATGGAAGGAGGTTTTCACTCAAAATCTCACGATACATGGCCCCATTCATTCTTTCCTTTACACGGATCAGTCGTCCTGGTCCCTTTGCAGAAAAACAGCCCCAAAGCATGATGTTTCCACCCCCATGCTTCACAGTAGGTATGGTGTTCTTTGGATGCAACTCAGCATTCTTTGTCCTCCAAACACGACGAGTTGAGTTTTTACCAAAAAGTTCTATTTTGGTTTCATCTGACCATATGACATTCTCCCAATCTTCTTCTGGATCATCCAAATGCGCTCTAGAAAACTTCAGTCGGGCCTGGACATGTACTGGCTTAAGCAGGGGGACACGTCTGGCACTGCAGGATTTGAGTCCCTGGCGGCGTAGTGTGTTACTGATGGTAGGCTTTGTTACTTTGGTCCCAGCTCTCTGCAGGTCATTCACTAGGTCCCCCCGTGTGGTTCTGGGATTTTTGCTCACCGTTCTTGTGATCATTTTGACCCCACGGGGTGAGATCTTGCGTGGAGCCCCAGATCGAGGGAGATTATCAGTGGTCTTGTATGTCTTCCATTTCCTAATAATTGCTCCCACAGTTGATTTCTTCAAACCAAGCTGCTTACCTATTGCAGATTCAGTCTTCCCAGCCTGGTGCAGGTCTACAATTTTGTTTCTGGTGTCCTTTGACAGCTCTTTGGTCTTGGCCATAGTGGAGTTTGGAGTGTGACTCTTTGAGGTTGTGGACAGGTGTCTTTTATACTGATAACAAGTTCAAACAGGTGCCATTAATACAGGTAACGAGTGGAGGACAGAGGAGCCTCTTAAAGAAGAAGTTACAGGTCTGTGAGAGCCAGAAATCTTGCTTGTTTGTATGTGACCAAATACTTATTTTCCACCATAATTTGCAAATAAATTCATAAAAAATCCTACAATGTGATTTTCTGGATTTTGTTTTTCTCATTTTGTCTGTCATAGTTGAAGTGTACCTATGATGAACTTTACAGGCCTCTCTCATCTTTTTAAGTGGGAGAACTTGCACAATTGGTGGCTGACTAAATACTTTTTTGCCCCACTGTACATACAGTATATATTTATATATATATATATATTTACCCCCAAAATATATGGGGGATTGGAAATGATGCAGACAATTACATTGATGGAAGCAACAATCTATTCACAATATTAAAGCTGATCCACCCCTTAAAAACAAGATACAAAAAAAAGAGGACATCATAAGAATAAAACATCCCACACAACACAGAGGTGTACTGCAGCTAATCACACACAGCTTGCTCCAGAAAGTGGTTGTGCGACTGTCTGCCATCCAAATGTTGCTTTTCAGTACTGGAAGAGGAGGTGAAGTCAGACTGTGTATTGTAGCATTTCTCTTAGTCACAGTGTTGGGGTGTTCACCTACTCCTCACGTCTCTTCAGTGTGACTGTGCTTCGGGGTTGGCAGTCTAGTAGATTAAGAAACCTTTTTCAATCAATCAAATGTATAAAGCCTTTTTTACATTTGCAGCTGCCACAAAGTGATTTTACAGTAACCTGGCCTAGACCCCAAAGAGGAAAAATAAATAAATGCACAACAAAAGGATGATGCTAGACAGGTTTGTTGTGCAAACACTGAAGACCTTTGTAGATCTTCAGATGTAAATTTTTTTAACGAATAATACAACATTAAACTGAATAAATCTACTAAATCTATTTTGGGGATATGCTCATCGTTATTAATGATTTATTCATAATTATCCATAATCATGGTAGGATCCGCAATAATGTAGAAGTGTTCAGAAACATCTTATATTCTTATTTATAATAAAAGTTACTCCAAAATGACACAATGCATTCATTATTCACCATTATTCATCATTAATTTCTATACCCTCTGTAACGCTCGTCTGAAGAAGTGTACCAAAGCGCAGCGTGGTATGTGTTCATGATAATTTATTCACCAAAAACACTCAAGCAAAATAACAAAGTGAGAAACGAAACAGTCCTGTAAGGTGCAGCAACACTAAACAGAAAACAACTTCCCACAAAACACAGGTGGGAAAAGGCTGCCTAAGTATGGTTCTCAATCAGAGACAACGATAGACAGCTGCCTCTGATTGGGAACCACACTCGGCCAAAAACAAAGAAATATAACACATAGAATGCCCACCCTAATCACACCCTGGCCTAACCAAAATAGATACTAAAACCCTCTCTATGGCCAGGGCGTGACAGTACCCCCCCCCCCCCAAGGTGCGGACTCCGGCCGCAAAACCTGACTCTAAAGGGGAGGGTCCGGGTGGGAATCTATTCACGGCGGCAGCTCCGGTGCGGGACGTAGACCCCGCTCCACCTCTGGCTCCCTCCACTTTGGTGGCGCCTCTGGTGCGGGGACCCTCATCGCCGACCCCGGACTGGGGACCCTCGTTGCAGGCACGGACTGGGGACCCTCGCCGCAGGCCCCGGACTGGGGACCCTCGTCGCAGGCCCCGGACTGGGGACCCTCGTCGCAGGCCCCGGACTGGGGACCCTCGTCGCAGGCCCCGGACTGGGGACCCTCGCCGCAGGCCCCGGACTGAGGACCCTCGTTGCAGGCCCCGGACTGGGGACCCTCGTCGCAGGCCCCGGACTGGGGACCCTCGTCGCAGGCCCCGGACTGGGGACCCTCGCCGCAGGCCCCGGACTGAGGACCCTCGTTGCAGGCCCCGGACTGGGGACCCTCGTTTCAGGCCCCGGACTGGGGACCCTCGTTGCAGGCCCCGGACTGGGGATCGTCGCCGGAGGCTCCGGACTGGGGATCGTCGCCGGAGGCTCCGGACTGGGGATCGTCGCCGGAGGCTCCGGACTGGGGATCGTCGCCGGAGGCTCCGGACTGGGGATCGTCGCCGGAGGCTCCGGACTGGCGACCGTCGCCGGAGGCTCCGGACTGGAGACCGTCGCTGGAGGCTTCGTGCCATGGATCGTCACTGGAGGCTTCGTGCCATGGATCATCACTGGAGGCTTCGTGCCATGGATCATCACTGGAGGCTTCGTGCCATGAATCATCACTCGAGGCTTCGTGCCATGGATCATCACTCGAGGCTTCGTGCCATGGATCATCACTGGAGGCTTCTTACCATGGATCATCACTGGAGGCTTTGTGCCATGGATCATCACTGGAGGCTTCGTGCCATGGATCATCACTGGAGGCTTCATGCCATGGATCATCACTGGAGGCTTCGTTCGTGCAGCAGGCACAGGACTCACCAGGCTGGGGAGACACACAGGAGGCCTAGTCCGTGGAGCAGGCACAGGACTCACCAGGCTGGGGAGACACACAGGAGGCCTGGTCTGTGGAGCAGGCACAGGACTCACCGGGCTGGAGAGACACACTGGAGGCCTGGTGAGATCTCAAGCGTAGAGCTGGCACAACCCGTTCTGGCTGGATGGTTACTTTCGCCCGGCAAATGCGGTGCGCCTGCACAGGACGCACTGGGCTGTGCAGGCGCACCGGAGACACAGTGCGCAGAGCCGGCGCAGGATATCCTGGGCCGTAGAGACGCACTGGAGGCCAGGAGTGCTGAGCCGGCACCATCCGTCCTGGCTGGATGCACACTCTAGCCCGGCCGATGCGGTGATACTGGAATATAGCGCACCGGGCTGTGAACGCGCACTGGAGACACCGTGCGCTCCACAGCATAACACGGTGCCTGACCAGTACCACGCTCCCCGCAGTAAGCACGGGGAATTGGCTCAGATCTATAACCTTACTCCGCCAATCTGCCCGTATGCCTCCCCCCCCAAAAAAATTGGGGGCTGCCTCTCGTGCTTGCTTCGTTGCCGTGACTCCTGGTATCGTTGTCGTTCCTCCCTCGCTATTTCCGCCTGTTTCCATGGCAGGATCTTGTCCCCTGCCATAACCTGCTCCCATGTCCAAGATGTCCTCCACTCTCTCCTCTCCCGGGCCCAGGATCCCTGCTCCTCCTGGCCACGCTGCTTGGTCCTTTGGTGGTTGGTAGTTCTGTAACGCTCGTCTGAAGAAGTGGACCAAAGCGCAGCATTGTACGTGTTCATGATAATTTATTCACCAAAAACACTCAAGCAAAATAACAAAGTGAGAAACGAAACAGTTCTGTCTGGTGCAGACACTAAAACAGAAAATAACTACCCACAAAACACAGGTGGGAAAAGGCTGCCTAAGTATGATTCCCAATCAGAGACAACGATAGACAGCTGCCTCTGATTGGGAACCACACTCGGCCAAAAACAAAGAAATATAACACATAGAATGCCCACCCTAATCACACCCTGGCCTGACCAAAATAGAGACTAAAACCCTCTCTATGGCCAGGGCGTGACACCCTCAAATAAAAGGTGACATTCCGTACTGTCGCCTCATATGAAACATTTGACCTCAAATCCAAAATGCTGGAGTATAAAGCCAAATAAAAACAACAAAAATAGCTTGACCGTCTAAAAACAATGGGAGGGGAGTGTTTATGCAGGCAGCAGGGTGCTGATATGAATGAACGTGACTGTTGGAGTCTTTCTGAACCATCAAACCGTGAAGAGGAATAACCACAGAGCGCTTGGTGCTTCTGCAATCAAGGAGCTCCATCAGGCCCCATTCACCATGATTAGACAGAGATGGAGCACTGGATACTTTCCCCAGAAAGACGCCTGCCCTTTTCAGTTCTGACCTTAAAGAAGTGTGTGTGTGTGTGTGTGTGTGTGTGTGTGTGTGTGTGTGTGTGTGTGTGTGTGTGTGTGTGTGTGTGTGTGTGTGTGTGTGTGTGTGTGTGTGTGTGTGTGTGTGTGTGTGTGTGTGTGTGTGTGTGTGTGTGTGTTTGCGTACTCTGCAAGCTTTACTGTGTGTTACGAAGATAAGATTTTGATTTTAAAAATGTGGCATTCGTCCAATGCAGGTGTTACTTTAGCTGGTCTAGTTTCATAGCAACAATTTCTCATCTAATCAGTGTCTCTCGTCCCATTCATCTGACGGAAACACAGATGTCTCCTCTCACATCCCGTCCTCCGCTACTTTCAACTCCCGGATTCATCGCTCTCGTCATAAGTCTTGTCGGAGACTGGCAATGGCGCAGCTTTGAACAAAAAACGTATCTGTGCTTTTTCTCTTGATGTCTTTTGAGAAACTTCTCAAGGTCTTTTGAATACCCAAATGCAATATTTGTTCAAACCCCGGTTGTTATTGTGGTTTCTTTTACTGTAGCGTTTGTTATTGAGTGACCTTGTTTAGATGCTGGATTAATGAATTAATTAAGTCTGTTTCATACCTCTCTTAAATTCCTCCTCAGACCTACACAACTGTCTGTGTCTGTCTGTCTCTCTCCTCGCTCTCCCTCTCAGTTAAATGTTTTGAGCATCTTATTGTCTTCCCTCTCTCGTATTTCATCTTTAGTTTTTCATCGTCTCACGTCTCTCTCTGTCTCTCTGTCTCTCTCTCTCTCTCTCTCTCCTCTCTTTCTGTCTCTCTCTGTCTCTCTCCTCGCTCGCTCTCTCTCTCTCTCGGTTAAATGTTTTGAGCAGCTTATTGTTTTAGCCCTGTGTAATTGCTGTCAATCAAAATGTCTCTAGTCTCTAGTCGAAGTCCTCTACTCTGTTACCATACATTATTCAGAGAGATTTCAAAGTTAGCTATTCTGATCTCACAGACAGATCCCCCTCCGAATGTGAAATATTACAGGTAAAGTCTCCAACAACTAAATTACATTTTCAACCCATTTATATTGTGTATTGGCATGGTAACTTTTTTATGCAATCCTCAACGATTAAGCAATAAAGGAGGTATATAAAAATGGCGGCCCTGTGCACTTACAACAAATTCTTATTTTTGCTAAATTTGCCATATTGTACATGTTCTCTGTTTTGTATGTGTAACGGCTGTCGTAGTCGTTCTCCTCCTCAGACGAGGAGGAGCATGGATCGGACCAAGATGCGGATTGGTAAGTATTCATTATTTAATGGAAAAACAACAAACACTACAAAATACAAAAACCAACAAACGTGACTAACCCGAAACAGTCCTGTGTGGCCCAAACACTGACACAGGAACAAACACCCCCCAAACACAAGTGAAACCCTGGCTGCCTTAGTATGATTCTCAATCAGGGACAACGATTGACAGCTGTCTCTGATTGAGAATCATACCAGGCCGAACACAAAATCCCAACATAGAAAATCAAACCTAGACCAACCCACCCAACTCACGCCCTGACCAACTAAAACAAATACATGACAAAGGAAAACAGGTCAGGAACGTGACAGAACCCCCCCCCTTAAGGTGCGAACTCCGGGCGCACCAGCACAAAGTCTAGGGGAGGGTCTGGGTGGGCGTCTGTCCACGGTGGCGGCTCTGGCGCTGGTCGTGGTCCCCACCCCACCATAGTCAACCCCCGCTTCCGTGGCCTCCTCCCAATATTCACCCTCCATGTCAATCCCACTATTCCAAAGGGCAGTAACAGACTGAGGGGTAGCACCTGACTGAGGGGTAGCACCTGACTGAGGGGTAGCACCTGACTGAGGGGTAGCACCTGACTGAGGGGCGGATCCTGGCTGGCTGGCTCTGGCGGATCCTGGCTGGCGGAAGGCTCTGGCGGATCCTGGCTGGCGGAAGGCTCTGGCGGATCCTGGCTGGCGGAAGGCTCTGGCGGATCCTGGCTGGCGGAAGGCTCTGGCGGATCCTGGCTGGCGGAAGGCTCTGGCGGATCCTGGCTGGCGGAAGGCTCTGGCGGATCCTGGCTGGACGGCTCTGGCGGATCCTGGCTGGACGGCTCTGGCGGATCCTGGCTGGACGGCTCATGGCTGGCTGACGGATCTGGCTGCTCATGGCTGGCTGACGGATCTGGCTGCTCATGGCTGGCTGACGGATCTGGCTGCTCATGGCTGGCTGACGGATCTGGCTGCTCATGGCTGGCTGACGGATCTGGCTGCTCATGGCTGGCTGACGGATCTGGCTGCTCATGGCTGGCTGACGGATCTGGCTGCTCATGGCTGGCGGAAGGCTCTGGCTGATCCTGTCTGGCGGAAGGCTCTGGCTGATCCTGTCTGGCGGAAGGCTCTGGCTGATCCTGTCTGGCGGAAGGCTCTGGCTGATCCTGTCTGGCGGAAGGCTCTAGCGGCTCCTGTCTGGCGGAAGGCTCTAGCGGCTCCTGTCTGGCGGACGGCTCTGAAGGCTCATGGCAGACGGGCGGCTTTGCAGGCTCAGTACAGACGGGCGGCTTTGAATACTCAGTACAGACGGGCAGTTCATGCGGCGCTTGGCAGACGGACAGTTCAGACGGCGTTGGGCAGACGGGCAGTTCAGGCGCCGTTGGGCAGACGGCAGACTCTGGCCGGCTGAGACGCACTGTAGGCCTGGTGCGTGGTGCCGGAACTGGAGGTACCGGGCTGAGGACACGCATCTCAGGGCTAGTGCGGGGAGCAGCAACAGGACGCACAGGACTCTGGGGACACACAGGAGGCTTGGTGCGTGGTGTAGGCACTGGTGGTAAAGGGCTGGAGACACGCACCACAGGGAGAGTGCGTGGAGGAGGAACAGGGCTCTGGAAACGCACTGGAAGCCTGGTGCGTGGTGTTGGCACTGATGGTACTGGGCTGGGGTGGGAAGGTGGCGCCGGATATACCGGACCGTGAAGGAGGACACGCGCTCTTGAGCACCGAGCCTCCCCAACCCTACCAGGTTGAATGGTCCCCGTAGCCCTGCCAGTGCGGCGAGGTGGAATAGCCCGCACTGGGCTATGCAGGCGAACCGGGGACACCACCTGTAAGGCTGGTGCCATGTACGCCGGCCCGAGGAGAGGTACTGGAGGCCAGATATGTTGGGCCGGCTTCATGGCACCCGGCTCGATGCCCAACCTAGCCCTCCCAGTGCGGCAAGGTGGAATAGCCCGCACTGGGCTAAGCACGCGTACTGGGGACACCGTGCGCTCCACCGCATAACACGGTGTCTGACCAGTACGACGCCCTCTCACTCCACGGTAAGCCCGGGGAGTTGGCTCGGGTATCCAACCCGGCTTCGCCACACTCCCCTTTAGCCCCCCCCCCCCCCCCCCAAGAAATTTTTGGGTGAGCCTCTCGGGCTTCCAGCCACTCTGCCTTGCTTTCGCCTCATAAAACCTCCTCTCCGCTTTCGCTGCCTCCAGCTCCGCTTTGGGGCGGCGACACTCCTCTGGCTCTGCCCAGGGTCCTTTCCCGTCTAGGATTTCCTCCCAAGTCCATTCCTCTTTTCCCCATTGCTGTTGTTCTTGCCTTCCTTCTCCACTCCGCTTGGTCCTGTTTTGGTGGGTGTTTCTGTAACGGCTGTCGTAGTCGTTCTCCTCCTCAGACGAGGAGGAGCATGGATCGGACCAAGATGCGGATTGGTAAGTATTCATTATTTAATGGAAAAACAACAAACACTACAAAATACAAAAACCAACAAACGTGACTAACCCGAAACAGTCCTGTGTGGCCCAAACACTGACACAGGAACAAACACCCCCCAAACACAAGTGAAACCCTGGCTGCCTTAGTATGATTCTCAATCAGGGACAACAATTGACAGCTGTCTCTGATTGAGAATCATACCAGGCCGAACACAAAATCCCGACATAGAAAATCAAACCTAGACCAACCCACCCAACTCACGCCCTGACCAACTAAAACAAATACATGACAAAGGAAAACAGGTCAGGAACGTGACAGTATGGTCATTAGCAGAATATACATGATCATTTTTCTTGGTCCTGTGCAGTTGTAAATCACACAAATTCACATGTGAAGACCACATTTTTTTTCAATTTGAACTTATTTTTGGAAAAATTGTTAATTATTTTTTAAACCTGCAATGGCGCAAATATATTACAGTGCAACTGTACAAAGTATTTCACAAAATACATTGTTTTGCCTCTACTTTTATTAATAAATGAAAACTTTAAAATAATATAAAAGATTCTGGCTTGATGTTGTTGCCCCAGGCTTGTTTATAGTCTATGTACCTGAGTTTATTGTATTAAGCCCTACCCCAAGTAAAAAAAAATGGATGTAAAAATGGCCCCAAATCAAATTTCATCTTCATATATTCTCTTGCATTCTGTCTGTGTTTCAGTTTCCCCAAATTCTTCCATCTAGGATTTTGTAATATTTCCTTATTATTTATATATTCATGGTGTAATTTGTTTTTCAGGGTAGGGTGCCTCATTGTTATCTTCTCTGCAGTATGTCTGTGGGATATAATTGGCAAGTGTAGCAGCAGGTTCAGAGATAGAGATACTGGTGGAGCCCACAGGGGGAGAGCTGTCAGTCATCAGCAACTTCATCACTATTCCTCCTCAGACCTCTGCTACTGTGGAGAAGGCTCTTCCCTCTCTCGTCTCTCTCCTCTTCTCTCATCTCTCTCCTTATTTCCCTTCTCCTTTTCACTCTCACGTCTCTCTCCTCTCCTCTCCCATCTCTCCTTTCCTCTCATCACATCTCCTCCTCTCTCTCATCTCCCTCCCTCCCTCCATCCCTCCCTCCTCTCCTCTTTCCCCTGCCAAGAGATTAACCCCTCTGATAATGCAAGGCTACTGTAGTTACAGTGGATGAAATGATTGTGATGCCAGCCGGGAGGTGATACACTGGGGGGCCTGTCATTCAATCAAACTTTACAGCTGATTTAAGCTGTTGATTGGTGGCTATTAGAAAGAGGCACTCAAGTACACATTTGTGACGTATTTCCATGGAAACTTCCCCCTTTCATGCAACCAGAATAAGATAGTTCAACTGTAGGCACACTGTGGAGCCCAATACTACTTTGTTTTACCATTGAACCTTTCCCTTAAAACTATTAAAGCTTAACTTGTGGTACATTGCCTCTGGCTGAATAAATTAAACATAGACATTTCTAAGTTACTCTGGGGGGGTTGTCATGCACATCAGATTTAATAGACACTCAGGACATGATGTTCACACTGTGCTCCAGTAAAACTGATGCCCGGATCAAGTCCAAACGAGGCCAACTATGGAAGGAGGAGAGGAAGGAAAGAATCAAAATTATAATACTGTAACAACAACAACAACAAAAATCCCAGATGTGGCAATTGTCAAAAATGGGCCCTTTAGAGGTCTCAAACATATCTTTCAACACAGCCATGAACAGAAATGTTTTCTGACAAGCTGCTTGTGAAGAGCAACACTCAGTTGAAATAGGTTCCATTCAGAAAGAGTACATCTTCTGTCCAGTAATACCTCTGGAGAAAATGTCATGGCCACCTTTAGAGAGGAATAAACTATTGGTTGGCAGTCTGACTATTATGGCAGTCTATACTTCAATTAAAAATGATGCTTGATATCTGAGATTAATAACTGAGTTTCATACTGTATGTAATTGGATTCCTGTGGTTAGAAAAATACATTTCACCACAGTTATTGATCATTAGGCTTTGTGTCCCTTTTTCATAGTCACGTAGAGTGACTCAAGGCTTTAGAACAGCAATGTGCAGACACTGTCGCCTTAGCTGTGTGTGGGCAGTTGTAAACTTCTGCCATACAATTATTTTAGACCATGGATAGAATAAGTCACTTTATCCTTAAAGATGTTTTATCTGATCAGACAAAATAGGAAGAAAAATAATTTGCCCATTGGTATGCATTTTTGAGTGGAACAGTATGTCGTAAACTGAACACAGGGCCTTCAGAAGGTATGCACACCTCTTTACTTTTCCCACATTTTGTTGTGTTACAGCCTACATTTTAAACAGATTCAATTGAGATTTTATGTCACTGGCTTACACACAATACCCCGTAATGTCAAAGTGGAATTATGTTTTTAGAAATTGTTACATATTATTAAAAATGAAAAGCTGAAATGTCTTGAGTCAATAAGTATTCAACTCTTTTGTTATGGCAAGCCTAAATAAGTTCAGGAGTAAAAATGTGCTTGACAAGTCACATGATAAGTTGCATGGACTCACTCTGTGTGAAAATGATTGTGTTAACCATGATTTTTTTATGACTACCTCGTCTCTGTACCCAACACATACAATTATCTATAAGTTCTCTCAGTCGAGTAGGGAGTTTGAAACACAGATTCAACCACACAGACCAGGGAGGCTGTCCAATGGCTCGCAAAGAAGGGCAACTATTGGTAGATGGGTAAATTTAAAAAGCAGACATTGTATATCCATTTGAGCATGGTGAAGTTATTAACTACACTTTGGATGGTGTATCAATACACCCAGTCACTACAAAGATACAGGCATCCTTCCTAACACAGTTGCAGGAGAGGAAGGAAATCGCTCTGGGATTTCACCATGAGGCCAATGGTGACTTCAAAACAATTACAGAATTGAATGACTGTGATAAGAGAAAACTGAGGATGGCTCAACAACATTGTAATTACTCGACCATAATACTAACGTAAATGACAGAGTGAAAAGAAGGAAGCATGTACAGAATAAAAATATTCCAAAACATGCATCCTGTTTGCAATAAGGCACTAAATTTAAACTGAAAATGTGGCAACTAGATGAACTTTATGTCCTGAATACAAAGCGTTATGTTTGGGGCAAATCAAACACAATACATCACTGAGTAGTACTCTTCATATTTTCAAGCATAGTGGAGGCTGCATTATGTTATGGGTATGCTTGTCATCGGCAAGGACTAGGGAGTTTTAGGACAAAAATAAATGGAATAGAGCTAAGCACAGGCAAAATCATAGAGGAAAATCTGGTTCATTCTGCTTTCCAACAGACATACAAGGCCAAATATACACTGGACTTGCTTACCAAGATGACACTGAATGTTCCTGTGTGGCCTAACAGGTTTGACTAAACTTGTCTTGAAAATCTATGACAAGACTTGAAACTGCAATGATCAAAAACCAACTTGACAGAATTTTTCTAAGAATAATGTGCAAATATTGTACAATCCAGGTGTGGAAAGTTCTTAGAGACTTACCCAGAAAGACTCACAGCTGTAATCACTGCCAAAGGTACAGTACCAGTCAAAAGATTGAACACACCTACTCATTCCAGGGTTTTTCTTTATTTTTACTAAACACAATCATTTTCACACAGAGTGAGTCCATGCAACTTATTATGTGACTTGTTAAGCACATTTTTACTCCTGAACTTATTTAGGCTTGCCATAACAACAGAGTAGAATAATAGTGAAGACATCAACACTATGAAATATCACAAATGGAATCATGTAGTAACCTATATACACTGCTCAAAAAAATAAAGGGAACACTTAAACAACACAATGTAACTCCAAGTCAATCACACTTCTGTGAAATCAAACTGTCCACTTAGGAAGCAACACTGATTGACAATAAATTTCACATGCTGTTGTGCAAATGGAATAGACAAAAGGTGGAAATTATAGGCAATTAGCAAGACACCCCCAATAAAGGAGTGATTCTGCAGGTGGTCACCACAGACCACTTCTCAGTTCCTATGCTTCCTGGCTGATGTTTTGGTCACTTTTGAATGCTGGCGGTGCTTTCACTCTAGTGGTAGCATGAGACGGAGTCTACAACCCACACAAGTGGCTCAGGTAGTGCAGCTCATCCAGGATGGCACATCAATGCGAGCTGTGGCAAGAAGGTTTGCTGTGTCTGTCAGTGTAGTGTCCAGAGCATGGAGGCGCTACCAGGAGACAGGCCAGTACATCAGGAGACGTGGAGGAGGCCGTAGGAGGGCAACAACCCAGCAGCAGGACCGCTACCTCCGCCTTTGAGCAGGAGGAGCACTGCCAGAGCCCTGCAAAATGACCTCCAGCAGGCCACAAATGTGCGTGTGTCAGCATATGGTCTCACAAGGGCTCTGAGGATCTCATCTCGGTACCTAATGGCAGTCAGGCTACCTCTGGCGAGCACATGGAGGGCTGTGCGGCCCCACAAAGAAATGCCACCCCACACCATGACTGACCCACCGCCAAACCGGTCATGCTGGAGGATGTTGCAGGCAGCAGAACGTTCTCCACGGCGTCTCCAGACTCTGTCACGTCTGTCACATGTGCTCATGTGCTCAGTGTGAACCTGCTTTCATCTGTGAAGAGCACAGGGCGCCAGTGGCGAATTTGCCAATCTTGGTGTTCTCTGGCAAATGCCAAACGTCCTGCACGGTGTTGGGCTGTAAGCACAACCCCCACCTGTGGACGTCGGGCCCTCATACCACCCTCATGGAGTCTGTTTCTGACCGCTTGAGCAGACACATGCACATTTGTGGCCTGCTGGAGGTCATTTTGCAGGGCTCTGGCAGTGCTCCTCCTGCTCAAAGGCGGAGGTAGCGGTCCTGCTGCTGGGTTGCTGCCCTCCTACGGCCTCCTCCACGTCTCCTGATGTACTGGCCTGTCTCCTGGTAGCGCCTCCATGCTCTGGACACTACGCTGACAGACACAGCAAACCTTCTTGCCACAGCTCGCATTGATGTGCCATCCTGGATGAGCTGCACTACCTGAGCCACTTGTGTGGGTTGTAGACTCCGTCTCATGCTACCACTAGAGTGAAAGCACCGCCAGCATTCAAAAGTGACCAAAACATCAGCCAGGAAGCATAGGAACTGAGAAGTGGTCTGTGGTGACCACCTGCAGAATCACTCCTTTATTGGGGGTGTCTTGCTAATTGCCTATAATTTCCACCTTTTGTCTATTCCATTTGCACAACAGCATGTGAAATTTATTGTCAATCAGTGTTGCTTCCTAAGTGGACAGTTTGATTTCACAGAAGTGTGATTGACTTGGAGTTACATTGTGTTGTTTAAGTGTTCCCTTTATTTTTTTGAGCAGTGTATATATATATATATATATACTGTATATTCTTCAAAGTAGCCACTTTGCTTTGATGACAGCTTTGCGCACTCTTGGCATTCTCTCAACCAGCTTCATGAGGTAGTCACCTGGAATGCATTTAAGTTAATTTGTGGAATTTCTTTCCTTCTTAATGCGTTTGAGCCAATCAGTTGTGTTTTGACAAGGTACGGGTGGTATACAGAAGATAGCCCTATTTGGTAAAAGACCAAGTCCATATTGTGGCAAAAACAGCTCAAATAAGCAAAGAGAAACGACCGTCCATCATTACTTTAATTAAGACATGAAGGTCAGTCAATGCAGAACATTTCAAGAAATTCGAAAGTTGCCAAAAACACTCATGCGCTATGATGAAACTGGCTCTCATGAGGACCGCCACAGCAAAGAGTTACCCCTGCTGCGGAGGATAAATTCATTAGTTACCAGCCTCAGAAATTGAAGGCCAAATAAATGCTTCACAGAGATCAAGTAACAGACACATCTCAATATCAACTGTTCAGAGGAGACTGCGTGAATCAGGCCTTCATGGTCGAATTTCTGCAAAGAAACCGCTACTAAAGGACACCAATAAGAAGAGACTTGC
This sequence comes from Salvelinus namaycush, assembly GCF_016432855.1. Lineage (NCBI taxonomy): Eukaryota > Metazoa > Chordata > Actinopteri > Salmoniformes > Salmonidae > Salvelinus > Salvelinus namaycush. The sequence continues at coordinate 11,488,109 of NC_052310.1, forward strand.
TTGGGCCAAGAAACACGAGCAATGGACATTAGACCGGTGGAAATCTGTCCTTTCGTCTAATGCAGGGCGAAGGCCTGACTGGGGTGATTGCGATTTTTTTTTTTTTTCAAGATTTCAAAGAAAATGAAAGTAGACAATGAATGTAGGGTGTTTCAGCAAGAGTGGACATCGAAATATTTTTTTATTGAGGTATCTTGGAAAGCTGTGTGCTTAGTGTGCAAAGAGAGCATTGCTGTCGTGAAAGACTACAACTTGTCAGGACACTTCCAGACGAAGCATGCAGAGAAATATAGGAATATGTCTTCTGAGCAGAGGGCAACTGCATTTTAAGAGTTGCTTTCTCAGTTGCAAAAGCAGCAAGGACTTTTCACGAAACTGCATTCAACAAACGACGGAATTGCGAGAGCTAGCTACTGTATATATTGTCCCACATAATTGCTGAACAGCAAGACATTCGCTGAGGGCCAATTCATTAAAGAATGTTTAATTGACTCTGCAGCAATACTTTGCCCCAACAAGAAAGAGCTGTTTGAAAATGTTTCCCTGTCAAGATGAACAGTGACACGGCGTGTTGAGGACATCGCAGAGAATATGTAACGACAGTTGAAAGACAAGGTAAAGGATTTCACCTATTTCTCCTTGGCCCTGGATGAGAGCAGTGATGCACGTGACACGGCGCAGTTGTTGATATTCTTACGTGGCAAAACCCCAGACTTTGATATTACAGAGGAGCTAGCTTCAGTTTTTGATTGGAGAACTATTCAAAACAATGTCACCGACGAGATTCTAAGCATCTCTCAATGAACAAAACTTTCCAAAGATTAGGAGTCATGCTCAGAATATGTTTGTACTGTTTGGGTCAACCTATGTATGTGAACAGATATTTTCAGTGATGAAATATAACAAGTCAAGGCACAGCTCATCTCTTACTGACTCTCACCTCTCAGCAAGTCTGCGCATAGCGAGGTCAGAAACTATACCTGGCTTCATTGCTCTAGTCAATACCCATCAGAGACTTCACTGCTCTAGTCAATGTCCATCAGAGACTTCACTGATCTAGTCAATGTCCATCAGAGACTTCACTGCTCTAGTCAATACCCATCAGAGACTTCACTCCTCACACTGATTGAGTAGTTTAATAAATGGAAGCGCTCTCTCTTGAGCTCTCTCTCTTTCTTGTGTTTTTGTGCATACCCGTTAACAAGAGTTCTGTGCTGAATGCACAGTGTACTTTCCCTCCGTGTAGTTAATTGCATGTTTGATCATGAAAATACCTACCAAAAGGAGAACATGGATGTAGTTTATTTCTGTGCATGTTAAAACAGTCAAATAATTAGCATATCTGGACGTGATTTACAGTAGATATATCTGTCAACACAGTCATACACATGATGTATAATCCTGTAATATGATTCTGGCCCGCGATGGCAAAAATATATTCTAATGTGCCCCTCCATGGAAAATAATTGCTCAGGCCTGGTCTAATGAGTCCAAATTTGAATTTTTTTGGTTCCAACCGCCGTGTCTTTGTGAGATGCAGAGTAGGTGAACGGATTATCTCTGCGTGTGTGGTTCCCACTGTGAAGCATGGAGGATGAGGTGTGATGGTGTGGGGGCGCTTTGTTGGTGACAGTGTCTGTGATTTATTTAGAATTCAAGGCACACTTAACCAGCATGGCTACCACAGCATTCTGCAGCGATACGCCATCCCATCTGATTTGCCCTTAGTGGGACTATAATTTGTTTTTCAACTGGACAATGATCCCAAAAACCTCCAGGCTGTGTAAGGGCTATTTGACCAAGAAGGAGAGTGATGAAGTGCTGCATCAGATAACCTGGCCTCCACAATCACCCGACCTCAACCCAATTGAGATGGTTTGGGATGGGTTGGAAGGAAAAGCAGCCAACAAGTGCTCAGCATATGTGGGAACTCCTTCAAGACTGTTGGAAAAGCATTCCAGGTGAAGCTGGTTGAGAGAATGCCAAGAGTGTGCAAAGCTGTCATCAAAGCAAAGGGTGGCTACTTTGAAGAATGTAAAATGTTTTGGTTACTACATGATTCCATGTGTTATTTCATAGTTTTGATGTCTTCACTATTATTCTAAAATGTAGAAAATAGTTTTTAAAAAATAAAGAAAAACCCTTGAATGAGTAGGTGTCAACTTTTGACTGATACTGTAATTCTAACATGTATTGACTCAGGGCTGTGAATACCTAATGTAAATGAGATATTTCTGTATTTAACTTTCAATAAATTTGCACAAATTTCTAAAAACGCGTTTTCACTTTGTCATTATGGGGTATTGTGTGTAGATGGGTGAGGGAAGAAAATAGATTTTGAAGTCAGGCTGTAACACAACAAAATGTGGAGTAAGTCAAGAGGTATGAATACTTACTGAAGGAACTGTACATGCAGATGCAAAGTATTTAGGACTGTGTGTTGGATCCAGAATCACACTGGACTTTTAATACTTCTTATAATATAATCCTGTAACACTCCTGTGTTTGAAGATGCTACTATTTCAATGTTTTATGAATTTTCATTCCCCTTGCTTTAATAACTAGGTGACCATTTTTAACACAATTGTTCACTCAAGCTGACATGGGAAAATGGAATATTACTTCGGATAGACTTCTCTTGTGAATATTAGCAGATCTTTACAACATTTGTCAGCTTAAATCCTGTTTCACACAAGTAGGTGCTTCTCCAGAACACACATCTGGTTTCTTCTTGTACTATAATGCCATTACAAGGGGAAATGTGAATAATTGAGGGTATGTGTGTGTGTGTGTTCTGTCTGCAATGTAAGGTTTAAAAATTAAACACACTGGAATTCTATTTCTTTTCCGGGGTTACTGCCAACATTATATCCTTTAGATTTTCTCTAAGTCACCATGGTAACTACAAGAGTCACTTCACTGAAAAGAACTGTCCATGTATATATATTGACTTCACCCTCTTGACTGATTATGTATTTTTCCACATGATCATTTTCTCTGTGAATTTTTGAGCAAGAAGCAGAAACATATGATTGAGGTGAAATCTATTCTTTGAGCAACAGGTGGCAATGAGAAAAGGCATGTTGTGAATCAAACAGTTGTCATATCTTTGACACCACAGCTCCTGTACAGAGTGATAATGTATCTGCGTCATCACATCAACCCTTCAATTTCACTCACTTCATCCCAGCTCAGCCCTGCCAGCTGACAGACAGAGAAGCTTTCAGACAGTCCCATTTCTGGAAAAAATAAAGCAGCTTCTGTGTGTGTGCTTTGTTCCATAGAGATGAAAGCAGTAAAATAGCTTTCAGGGACAGTTTTGTTTGTTCTATGTCTTCAACTGACACCCTGTCAATCAAGTGTGCTTCTGAACGTCCAAAAAGGCTTCAAAGGTTTGCTGAACTACAGCAACAGTGACAGAAAAAAAATGAATAAAATAATATTAAAAGCCTTTGAAGTGTAGTTTAGTATCTCACCAGTTAGAGTTCTGTTTGATCCGCACTCAGACCAGGCGTGTGCTTAAAAGCTTAATGATGTCGCAACACACAGTAGGTGGAAATCTGGTGGCACTTTGAAATAGCTTGGGTGTCATCATGCCTTTAGATGACTTTGTATCTATCTTATATCTTTGAGATCTTTGAGATACCGTTCAGTAAGGTGCTTCTATTCTAAGAACTGAATCCAACACTTCAAAAATTGACAAGCATTGACCAGAGAGGTGATACTGCAGGAAGGCCATCTTTAAAACAAGTGGAGAGTTTGGGGGATGGAAACTTAGATTGAGGAATACCAATCAGTTGATTAGAGATTCAGGAAATGAGTTTGGAAAGGTAATGTATGTGAGGGCAATGCAAAATGAAAAGCAGCCAAAGTGATTGGTGGAGGGCCTTTTGGATTACTCTTGCCTGTCCTTACAACCGCATGGGAGTAAGGAGTAAGCAGAGGTACAAACGTGTGGCATTACAAAGTGGCACACTGGCAGAGGAGCAATGACCTTCCATCTGCTGCTTGCTGTTCACACAGTTTGGATGAGACCTGTGCAGTAGGGCCTAGGATCCAGGGCCCTTGTTCACTGAAGCATCTCAGAGAAGGAGTGCTGATCTAGGATCACATCCTGCCCTCTCTTATTCATTACGATTTAAATGGCAGAGCTGTTCCTACATCAACACTCCTACTCTGATACGGTTTGTGAGTACAGGCCAAATTGTACTCCCACTGACACTCATTAAGCCTGGTCTTGGATTAAAAAGCACACTCTCCATTGTCCAGGAAACTGGCCCATTTACTTTGGCTCCATTGTATGTTTGTTTTCAGGGTTGGGGAGTAACTGATTACATGTAATCACTTACATGTAATCTGATTACAAAAAACAGTAACTTTAATCAGTTATGTTACCTGTAAAAAATATTGTCATCAGATTACAGACACTTTTGAAAAACTAAATGATTATATCTTGTATTACTTTTAAATTTAGAAAGGATGTTTGCGAGAAAAAAAAATACATTGACGCCTTTCTGTTTTCTCAATGACATTCAATTCAGTATTGAAAAAAGGCGCAAGTTTAAGTTTGTTCCACCTGAGGGTGTCTGACCACAAGTCAAAGACCACTGTAATGACTCACCAAATGCTTTGATGGATCATTTTAATCTTCTTTTAATGCCGCTTAAGGGGAAAGTACTCCAAAAGTAACTGAAAGTAATCAGATAACTTTTGGATTACCCAAACTCAGTAAAGCAATGTTGCTGATAAAACATTTAAAGCAGGTAACTAGTAACTTTCGGATTACATTTAGAAAGTAACCTACTCAAGCCTGATTGTTTTTAATCAACATATGTTATGCAAACCTATGCTCTTTACTCTCTACCTCTTACCTGGGGTGGGTATGCTTTCATATTTAAACCTGCTGCTACATTCCCAAGATAACTACCACAGAATTGCCACTGCAATTAAACAGGCAATACTCTGTAATTATACTACTTGGTTCCTGTATCTTACCATATCAAAGAATCACTCACCCAGAGATGATGTCTATTTTATTTCCTTTGAGTGGCATGGTATTTTACATAGACAATTTATGGTACCGACATAATTACATTTTGTTATAAATTGTAAAAAAAAATATTTTAAAAATAATGCAATTTACTGATCAGTCATTTATTTATTTATTCATATTCAACTCAATTACCTGAGGTTTGTACCAATGTTTTTATATACACTGCTAGACAGAATATTGTACACTATAACACCATGTGAAGATCAGAAAATAGGTATAATAGTGTACTGTATATCAAACATAAAAAAGACACAAAGTAGACTAGTTTCACATATCCTCAATTTGACCTGGAATCACACAGCACTCACTGGGCCCAGTTGAGGGGAAAGGCATCATATCTAAGGATATTTCTGCTTCACATTCAAACTTCAGTGTTGCAGGCAGGATAATGTTTCTTGGGTTACGTGAAACATCCGAGATAATGGAGACTTTGTCAAACGGTACGTCCAAGTCTTCACCGTGTGAGACCACGGGCTGGCGTTGAGCACAGTGCGCAGAGGCAGTGATATTTGTGTCTCTCTGGAGCGTAGTGTCGTGGTGGTAAGACACCAACTCGTTGCTGAAATTGACAGCTTCTACAGTAGAACTGGAACAGTATCTATTGCAGCCCAGAATGGTGGAGAATGCTTTCCTGAAATCAGCATTAAATGCGTATATAACTGGGTTTAACGATGAGTTGGCCCATCCAAACCACACAAACATGTTAAAAGTGGTGTTACTTACACACAGGCGATCACCAACATTATTGATGTCACAAAAAGGTACTATGCAGTTGACCACAAAAAAAGGTAACCAGCAAAATACAAAAACTCCCATAATGATAGAAAGTGTCTTTAAAACTTTCGTTTCTTTTTTAAAAGTTCTTTTTAAGGAGTTTGTTTGCTCGGTTGCTTGCTGATTGTTCTGCGCGTGTTCCACGGCTCTCTCCAGCGATGATATTCTCCGGATCTGGGTTTGCGCAATCCGGTAGATCCGGGTGTAAGTGCCAACCATAATAACAACTGGAATGTAAAAACTTATCAGTGAGGAAGATATGGCATATGTGCTATTCAAGCTTGCGTTGCAGTCCTCGATTTCATTAATGTCGTTCCCTGTTGCATTTTCCTGCTCTGCTTTGTGCCAATTGAGCTGAACTGGAATGAAGGAGATAAGAATAGAGAGGGTCCATGCCACTCCGATCATAACGAAGGCAAACCGATGGGTCATTTTACGCTCATATCGAAAAGGGCTCGAAATTGCCCAGTATCTGTCCATACTTATTATACAGAGATTGAGAATTGACGCGGTGGAGCACATGATGTCAAAAGCTATCCAGGTATCACAGAAGCTGCCGAAGATCCAGCAGCCGGCCACCTCAGACATAGCCTTCCACGGCATCACAAGAACGGCCACGAATAGATCTGATACCGCCAACGAGATGACAAAAAAGTTGGTAACTTTAGATCGAAGGTGTCTAAATTTGATCACCGCGGCGCAAACGAGTGTATTCCCAAGAAGCGTTGAAACGATCAGGATGAACAGGACGCAACCGATGAGCGCACGGACGCTGCGCCCGGAGCTGTCCGTTTCAGCACCTGCGGTTTGTTTGTCAGATTTCTCCATTGACAACTAATTTCTCCGCTTTTCTGCACATATAAAAGTTTGCATCTTCTACACTTGGCGTTCAGCACTGCCTATATACATTATTCTTTCCACATCGTTTTGGAGACCCCACTTGCGGATTTGGGAACTCATGCGGTAGCTATTTCATAAGTTGCTGAATGTTTTTTTTTTTATATAGCATATCTACATTAAACAGTACGTGGGCCAATTTAAGAGGCTCAGTTTAAGAATCTCCGTTATTTTCTTACTCTGATCCAGTAAAACATTGTCCATGGTCGTGAGTTAGTGCACTGCACATAACCCATTGTGCGCGATCGCACCTTTTTTTGACAGTGAATGGGTGAATAGTCTCCCTCAGTGGTTGAATAGCGACTCTCGGTGCTTGATGATGGCAATGAAGACCCCTCCTCTTAACAATGAGATATGACGAAAACATGTGAATGTTTTCTGATCAGGGGTAATACCATCAACCGTAGAAAATGCAGTTAATGATGCCCCATGATTGCGATATTATCAGAAGTCTGACGTCTAGGCAATTTCTGAGAAATTCGGAAATCGGACAAGAAAAACATATATACAATATATTTATATATTGATTATAGAACATCTAAAGAAAATATATATTCAATCAGTTAGCTATTGAATGAATGCGGACATAATCTGCACTTTCAGTAGCCTATGGAATAGCCTGTTATTTAGATGCCTTTAAGCAGCTATATAAAACGTTATTTCATTTGCGCTGTCTATGGTGCTGAAACTAAACTGGGCACTACAGGTACCCTGTGTAGGCTATGAAGTGAACCAAATTAAACTACTCCATTGTGTGATCAACTCTTACCAGGTCTTAGCCTGCCGCCATTGTTGTGAGTCCCTTTACAAAAGACCAACGGGATACTACATCTTAAAAACCTATGCTGAACGAACAAATCCTGAATACCTGCGCATTGTGCTGTTTAAAAAAAAAAATCGGATAAGCCAGGCGTGTTATAGCGCCGTACGGACAGCAGATGTCACCTCATCCCAGATTTTCCGTCTGCGTGCTGGGGGATTTGCGCTCCCCCTACGTCATTGGAATCTCAAAATGGCTCCTGCTCAAATTCGCTGTCCAAGTGGGGGCGGATGCCGGTTTTTCTAACAGAAATTACACACGACCATACGACTGACATTCTCTCTTTTCCTGCCGCTATCTCTCGAAATAGAAACCGTATTTTGCTTGCGTCATCATCGTATAATTAGGGATACGCTGAGATCATGATAGGCATAGCCTACAGTGAACAACCGGGACCGATCAATTGTAGCTGATGCAGCCACCACAGCGTTTTTGTTGTGGAGCGGTGGTGTGGGGAATGTGAATGACATGGAAAAGGAAGAGAATGGCATTTTTCCACCGGCTTTGTCTGTGAACGAAAAGTTGACCAGCAGCACATCTCTCAACCAGCCACTGTCTGACGATACCGCCGACGCCGCAGGTCTTCTCTCTAAACATGTCAACAGGGATGAGACGTGTTGAACTGACAGCGGACGCAGCCGGTGAAGCAGGAGAGGATATTTCCCGTTCCACAGTAGCGTGTGTACGTGTCGGGAGTACGATAATGCTCGATTTAGTTACTGACAGCCCATCTGGTGGCACTGTAAGCAATTGTGTCATTCCTGAGCCAGGTAGCGACTCTGCTACAAACGGGTTTACTGGGTCAATAATGGTTGCCTCCAAGGCAGGGAGCTGCTCTGCTATCACTGCAGTGAATCGAGAGGAAATGGACAGAAGTGCTCTCTGGGGGACCTCCCTGGCTCAGAAGAACAATGATTGCTCTGCAGAAAGACTAGATGCCTGTGTGACAGCAGCTGAGCCACTGCAGTCATTGGCACACTCCTGGAATGGACAGCTTGAACAGAGGTGCACAGCAGCCTCCCGGACTGGTCCGGAGGGGTTCTCGATTGGAGACACCGTTTGTGTTATACAGAGTCCTCTTCACAGTGATGCTGTTATTAGACCACATATTAACCGAAGTACGACCTCTGACAAGGAGGACAAAATGGCAAACGGTGGATTATTGATAGGATACAACAGTGCCAAGTTAAACACAGAGACAGCTGTAACAGTTCTTTCTGATGGAGCTGCAACCTGTATCTCTAACCCACAATGTGAAAAACTCTCCTTGTCTGCAGTGAGTGCAAGGGAGGGCCATCACGAATCCTGCAATATCAGAGAGGAACCTGACGGAGCCGGGGCCCAGCCTAGAAAACAAGCTAACGTGGCAGGAGAGCTATCTGATGGTGCTACTTCCAGTCTCACCTCTCAGGGTTTACCATCAATCCCAGCACCAACGAAAGACCCCTGCAGTGTCAAACCAGACACCAGGCAGGGAGCAGAACCATCAACATCTGGTCACTCAGGAGGTGATCCATCCTCCAGACTCCATCCTCAGTCCCACAAGACCACCAGTCTGAACTATGACCCGTCCAGCATTCTCAGCCCAGGGGACGAGGATGAGGATGGGGAGACCTTTGTGGAGCTGGGGGCCCAAGGCTACAGTGACCTCAGGTTCATGGACGTCAGTCTGAGCTCCAGGAACACCTATGAGTCCAGCAGACGTCAGTCCGCCCCAGGACATATAGGACTGAGTGTGGACTCCTCTGAACTGGCCTTACAGTCAAAAAGACCCGGCATCGCTGAGTATTTCGGCAGGTAAATGAGTTGTTTTCTTTGTGGTCTGAGGTTATTTGCAGGGTGCCGAGAGGATTTTTTTACAAGGACAAGAGCGGTACAAACTATTTCAGTCTGCTTACCTCTCTTCACGTCATGTTTGCATTTATACTGTGTATAGCCGCATTATTGCTGCAATATACACCCGTTACAACAGCAGTCACTTCCGTTAACCATGCTTTCCTAACAGAGATGTGTCCTGATATTGTAACAGCACACCAGACAGAATGAACAAAGCCAGAACTAGAACTAGGTCTCAGTCAACATTTAGCGCAGGCAGAGACCCACCTGGTGGAAATGGAGCCAGCTGCAGTGAATGCTGTTATATTAATGTTCCCACAAGGACATCCCCTAGGTGTTTACAATTTACATTAAAGGGATACTTCTGGATTTTGGCAATGAAGCCCTTTATCTACTTCCCAAGAGTCAGATGAACCAGTGGATACCATTTGTATGTCTCTGCGTGCAGTTTGAAAAACCTACAGTAGGTTAGCTCTCCAGGAACAGGGTTGGAGAGCCCTGCTTTAAGGTGTAAACAATTTAGAAACAGTTAATTATTACTTCATAGATCGTTTATAAATATGTAATAAATACTTAGAACTTGATTGGTATATATAATAATGAACAGTCTATAAACTACATATAACTCCTTTATAAACACTTTTGAGTACACCTTGATGTAAAGTGTTAACCCCTAGGTTTATAATCCCACAGAGGATCAGGTGAAATTGATTCAAGTGATGAAATACGAGTGCCAGCAATTCACTCACTCAGCTGAACGGACCATATCAGTATGACTTATTAGTATGAATTATTGGCACCTTTGAGAAAGATGAGCAAAACATACTGTATATAATAAATAATGAAAATACTGGGCTATATTATCTGCAAAAAATAACTGTATTCCAGGTGACTACCTCATGAAGCTGGTTGAGAGTGTACAAAACTGTTATCAAGGCCAAGTGTGGCTACTTTGAAGAATCTAAAATATATTTTGATTTGTTTAACACTTTTTTTGGTTACTACATGATTCCATATGTGTTATTTCATAGTTTTGATGTCTTCACTATTATTTTACAATGTAGAAAATAGTAAAAAATAAAGAAAACCCCTTGAATGAGTAGGTGTGTCCAAACTTTTGACTGGTACTGTATATATGTATATTATATACTACTACAATTGCTCAGAGAAAGAGATTTTGTTTAACAAATAATATATATTTTTTTTAATAAAAAGATAGGGGTCAAACTTATTGGCACCCCTGTTTTCTATTCTCTTCAATACCTCCCTTTGCAAGGATAACTTCACTGAGTCTTTTTCTAAAATGTTTTAAGAGGGCAGTCCATAAGTGCAGATGAAGGACCTGAAAAGATTCTGTATGGAGAAATGGTCTAAGTTCCCTCCCAATGTGTTTCTTCAATCTCGTAAAACATTTTAGAAAAAGACTGTTATCCTCGCAGGGTGATCTATTGAAAATAGGGTTGGCAATAATTTTGATCCCAATCTTTTTTTAAATTATTTGTTATTACTTGTTAAACAAAATCAATTTCCCTGAGCATATACAATATAGCTCAGTATTTATATTATTTGTTTGATACAGTCTTTTTTGCTTCTCTTTATCAAGGGTAACCATAAATTTTGGACCTGATGTATGTCAGATCTAGGAAATGATTCAGAGACTCAGAGAAACCTTAATTTCACTGTTTTCTCAGTATGTCTACTCATCAAAACTGTTTTGCTGACCGGAGGAATAAAATTAAAGTGTGTCATCATTAATAATTACCCACACATTGTCCTGGCTTTTCTGTCTGTTCAGGGGTTTATTTTCCAAGAAGCATATAGAGCCGAAGAGTCCGTCCCAGAATGTACCTGGGTGGAAGCTGTTTGGAAAAGTTGCTGCCAGAGAGAGCCCTCCCAAGGACTCCAGGACCATACAGCAGGTTGGTACCCCGGTCCTGTATTCTTCAAGCATGTCAGATTAGGAGTGCTGATCTAGGATCAGTTTTGTCTTTTAAATCATAATAACTAGGATTTCATTGACATGGAGGACCTGGGTCCGTATACATCAAGAATCGCATCGTTGGAGTGCTGATCTAGAGCTTTTAAACCCACCCCTCAGCTACTCTCAGTCCATTCCACCTATCTCCGGAAATTGCCCTGTTATGATTTCCATGTGCCATATATATTTCAACTGTGCTGTGATGTTTCACATAGATTCTGAAACTGTCTAATCGCATAGTATCTACAGATTGTAAGTTCAAGGTCAATATTTTACTAAAAGTATTATTATATTGTTGATTGATTGACTGTGGTTTTTCAAATCTCCCAACACTGCTATTTGTAGTGTTTACTTTAGATAAATGTTGTGATTTTTCAGCTATTCCTGAAACTGTGACCAGAAACAAGCTACATAGAGGCTATACCAAATAAGTGATCAAATGATTCTGTCTCTTCGTAGCAAAATCTGCAGAGCTGAGCTGGTTTTATATACATAACGTTCTGTTTGAATTTCGTATAATCATTTAAATGGAGAAACTCTTTTAAGTTTTTGAATCAAGCGTTGTGCTCTGAGAAGCTTTTTGAATGCAGGCTCTGATGTCACAGTGCTCCTAAGTCTACAGTAGTTATTCACTAACCTATTAACTGCCCGTCTAACTTCCCGTACAGTATTGTGTATGGGAGAGAATGCTATCTGACCCTCCCTGGAGTGAAGCCAGCAAGTCTAGTTGAATGCAATGAGCTCAATGTTTAGCCCAGATAATTTCCCCTACGTGCTAGTCAGGACTTAATCTCTATTCATCTTGGTTATGTCAGCCTTACATACCTACAGTAACCTCACTTTGTTAACGTAGCTTAAAGCTTTAAAGAAAGTCCAGAACTACCGTTATTTAATTTAAATCAAGTCATTTACACCCCTTCTGTTCAACTCCTTCACCAATGATACATTGCATTTACAGGCCTTTGTTTTATTGTATCACATGAATCATTAGTTTAATCGCAGCCTTGTGCAATATGTAATGCCACAGCATAACAATCACTCCCTAGGCCCTATTCTCACAATAACTAACCTGTACCAGTCTGACCAGGTAGCAAACTGATAGCAACTCACAGCTCAAGTCAATTCTTTATATCTGTCCTTCTGTGTGTCCTGTAATAGAGCATCTTGTAATGATGACATCAGAGCTTATAGATAAGTGTGGCAAAGGCTGTAGTCAGTCTGTACTTGGCCTACTCCTTCCCAACACTTGACAAGAGCGAGTAGGGTGTGGTAGGAGTAAGGTTCAGGTCCTCTATGTTGGAGGCTGGCAGGCCACTACAGCTGTTGAGGGTGTATGCTCCAGCTGGCTCTGTGCCTGGCTGGGCAACTAAGGAGCTGATCTTACTCAAGGTGGATGCCTCTTGCCTGCTGTGTTGAGCCTCGGCTGGGCTTGAATTATGCCCCTAGCTCTGTTCTTCCTCTCCCTCTCTCTCCCTCACTCCCTGTCTCCCGCTCTACCTCCCCCACTCTACCCTGCAGGTACTGATCTGTCTACACACTCGTCGGAGGCAATAATACATGTTTTCATGCCTGGATGGAAACAGACACTAAAGCCAATTACATTTGTCCCTTCACTGGATTAGTAGTGCACTTAACTCTATTACTCTACAACTGCAGACGGGGATGAGAGAATGTATATGCCTCACTACTGAGATTATGACTAGACAAGAGTGATCTCATCTAGAGTGAGCTACGTGGGTTAGAGCAGGGATTTACACTCTTAGAAAAAAGGGTTCCAAAACGGTTCTTTGGCTGTCCCCGTAGACTAACTCTTTTTGGTTTCACGTAGAATTATTTTGCATTTCATGTAGAACCCTCTATTGAAAGGGTTCTACCTGGAACCAGAAAGGGTTCTACCTGGAACCAAAAAGGTTTCTTCAAAGGGTTCTCCTATGGGGACAGCCGAAGAACCATTATAGGTTCTAGATAGCACCTTTTTTTCTAAGAGTGTTGATGTTTTTAAAAAATAATAATTTTAATTTAACTAGGCAAGTCAGTTAAGAACAAATTCTTATTTTCAATGACGGCCTAGGAACAGTGGGTTAACTGCCTTGTTCAGGGGCAGAACAACAGATTTTTACCTTGTCAGCTCGGGGATTCGATCTTGCAACCTTTCGGTTACTAGTCCAACGCTCTAACCACTACCTGCCGCCCCAGGGTGTAGATGTCAGAGGGTTCATCTGTAATGTGTTACACAAATGTGCCGTACAGAAACTCAGATGATGGGAAATTTATTCATGCAGTTATCCTACGTGCAAGGGGAGGGAGGGACTGAGTTGGATCTCCAACAGAGGCCTTTTTTTAATAAAGTTGACTATCTTCGTAACCCTATCCGAAGGGCAAAGATGCTTATGTGGATTGGAAGTGTACTGAAGTACTTGAAATAATTGTTTAGTTTGAAAGACAGTTTGGAGTTGTTTTTGGAGGGATTGAGCTATTTAACTCTTGAGTGCAAACTCTGTTTTTCTTTCATCAGGAGAGTATTCCAGGTGGTCTCACGTCTGTGTCTGCACCCAATCTCTTAAGCGAAGGGGTATGGACTTTCTCAAGTTTCCCTTTCAGTCATCTTCTCAATCTCCTATCTGCATGGGGCTGCCAAGCAACCATTTCCATTGAACATCCAACTCATGCCCATGCCAACCCGTAGCACTTTGACAGGGGAAGGGAAATAAATGCATGTTAGAAAATCTAAAAAAAATAAAAAAAATAATCGCAGGTTCTTCAACAATACCAAGGTCTCTGAGACTCTTGCCATAGCTCCAGCAGCTTAGTCTGTGGCTCAAAATGTATGAATCCAAAGTATGACTATATTTTTGTTCCAGTTGTCCTAACATACAGTACATGTGACCACATGTTTCTCTAGTGCAATAGATCTATTCCATATCGATTGTATTCCTTTTATTCCTTATCTGGGAATGTAAGGATTTTTGGTTTACTGGTGTATTTGACTTGAGGATTATGAATACACAGTTGATTACGTGATTGTATATACACTTTGACATTACAAGTGGTGCCAGAGCTGCTTCTCTGCTATACCATTTGTGAATAGAAATGCATGGGTGTTGGTTATACACAGTTCATCTCTGACTTTTCTTAGTACTATGGGACAGCAGCAATACATTTGGAGAAAGAGCTGTGACTATTTCTCAATTTTTACTATTAGGGGGGGCTGTTCTTCTTCACTGGTGTTGGTAAATCTCACTCTCCTTAGATGGCACTCCCCTCCCCCGTCCCTACTAGCCATTTCCTCTGATAGCACCGATGTAATTTCTTTATTTTATTTAACCTTCATTTAACTAGGCAAGTCAGTTAAGAACAAATTCTTATTTACAATGACGGCCTAAACCGGCCAAACCCTCCCCTAACCCGGACAATGCTGGGCCAATTGTGCGCCGCTCTATGTGACTCCCGATCACGGCCGGCTGTGAAACAGCCCGGGATCAAACCCGGGTCTGCAGTGATGCCTCTAGCACTACGATGCAGTTCCTTAAACCGGTGCGCCACTCGGTCCCCCGAACTGCACCAATAAATGCCTTGAAGGAGCCACAGCCACAACACAAGACAATGTAGCCATTGACATCCATACAGAAGCAGTTTCATGCATCGTGAAAGGCCAAAGGTGAGACTTTTTATTGTGTAGTGGAGGTGAGGGATGTATGGTCACTAAGTCTAAGATACTCAATGTATCAACTCGCACGAAACAAACCCATAGGATATCAGTGGCGTCATGTAGAGCGACTGAACATAAAGGCATTCATTCAACAGGCTCTGATGCATTAGGCATGGCTAGGTATTTATTGACCCCTCTAAAAATAACTCTCCAGTCATCAACAACCATCATACTCCTCAGTCCCCCATTAGTTTTTTTTTCTCTCTCTCTTTCGCGCTGTCTCTCTCTGTCGCTCCCTCTCTCTCTCTCCTCTCTCTGTGTCTCTGTCTCTCTCTTTCTCTGTCGCTCTCTCTCTCTGTCTCTCGCTGTCTCTTTCTTTCTCTCTTTCTCTCTCTGTCACTTTCTGTCTCTTTCTCTCTCTTTCTCTCTCTCTCTCCTCTCTCTGTCTCTCTCTCTCTCTCTCTGTCTGCCTGTATTGGCTTTGTGATCTCCATCATCCTGTCAGCTGATCCTGTCGCCCCTCGTGGCTAACCCCACTCTATCTTTCCTTCCTTTCAAGTCTAGTTGGGCTAGTTGAAATGCATATACTGGGGCTGTGTTTTCCAGTTTCTATGGAGATTTAGGTTTTTGATGTATCTGCAGGAGTACGAGGCCAGGGCGGGCAAGGCTGGATCTGGGGGAACGTCTCCTACTCAGCCTCAACATGGCCGGAGGAAGAACCTGGACTTTGAACCACTGTCCACCACAGCTCTTATACTGGAGGACAGGCCTCCGTAAGTCCCCACTATCTCTCCTTTTTATTTCTCTTTCTTTGTCAGTTCCTCTTTTCTTCTTTTTTAGTTTATTCTGCCCCCCGGTTCATACAAGGGGAAAGGCCTAACCTCCCAGACCTGCAGCCATATTACTTACACACATTCCATTGTTTTCAACTAGGCTCAGGCCAGGGTGTGGTGTCTATGAAGAACACAGTAAGAAACGCAGCGTCCAGAGACGAGCAGTGTTGTATTTCTCCTCAGCTGCTCTCTCTGATCCAAGACCTCCGGCCCTCATTAAGAATAGATACAGTATATGAAATATGAGCATGTCGCCTGAACCATTTGCCTTATGCAAGGCAAAGTCTCTCTCATTTGTAGGTCTTACTTTCTCTTAAGTCCTCAATGTGTTCAACTAGCCATTTTGTGTCCTCAGTTGCTGTGATATGCACGGATTACGGTGAAACCGGCTGATACTGTGTCCCGTCTCCTCTTGTCTCTCTGCAGGAACCTTCCTGCCAAGCCTGTGGAGGAGGCCCAGCGTCACCGTCAGGAGTATGACGAGATGGTGGCCGAGGCCAAGAAGAGAGGTACTGGTACTTGTACTTGTACAGTTACTGGTACTGTTGCTGGTACTGCTACTGTTACTGCACTGTCTGTCTCCTCAGAGCTGTGTAATGGTGGTCAGCAGCATCTGGCCTGTCGACTGAACAGATCTCCAGATGGCACTTAGCTCAGTCTGTCTGTTGTAGCTGTTGCAAATACTTTTGTAACTTTACATGTACTTTAACAATTGTAAAGCTTTATGCAAAGTATTATAAAGCATTTATAAGCATCTGTTAACATTTATAAGCATATGTTAACATTTATAAGCATCTGTTAACATTTATAAGCATCTGTTAACATTTATAAGCATGTATAATGGCTTATTAATTGAAGTTATTGTAAAGGGTAACCAAAGGAGTTGTGTCCCCATCCCCACAGAGTTAAAGGAGGCCCAGAGGAAGAGGAAAGAGATGAAGGAGAGGTTTAAGCAGGAGGACAGCATCGCCAACGCCATGGTGGTCTGGAACCACGACATCCTGCCCAACTGGGACAACATGTGAGCCACTTCCTGCTAAACAACTCTCCACTGGCACGGAGCAGCTATGTACACTGTCCAGTCAGTCAGGCAGTCCGTCTGTCAGTACAATATTCAGTCAGTTACTCAGTCAGTCAGTTATTCTGCCAGTCAGCTAGCCAGACAGTCAGTCAGTCACTGAACCAGTCAGTCAGTCAGTGAGCCAGTCAGTCAGTCTGTAAACCAGTCAGTCAGTGAATCAGTCAGTCGGTGAGTCAGTCAGTCAGTGAACCAGTCAGTACATAAATCAGTCAGTGAGCCAGTCAGTCAGTGAGCCAGTCACTCAGTGAACCAGTCAGTCAGTGAGCCAGTCAGTGAACCAGTCATTCAGTTATTCAGACAGACAGACAGTCAGTCACTGAACCAGTCAGTCAGTCAGTGATCCAGTCAGTCAGTGAACCAGTCTGTAAATCAGTCAGTCTGTAAATCAGTCAGTCAGTGAACCAGTCAGTCAGAGAACCAGTCAGTACATAAATCAGTCAGTGAACCAGTCACTCAGTGAGCCAGTCACTCAGTGAGCCAGTCAGTGAACCATCCATTCAGTAAAGCAGTCAGTCAGTGAGCCAGTCAGTGAGCCAGTCAGTCAGTCAGTGAATCAGTCAGTGAGCCAGTCAGTCAGTCAGTGAGCCAGTCAGTCAGTCAGTGAACCAGTCAGAGAACCAGTCAGTACATAAATCAGTCAGTGAACCAGTCATTCATTGAGCCAGTCACTCAGTGAACCAGTCAGTCAATCAGTGAACCATTCATTCAGTAAATCAGTCAGTCAGTGAGCCAGTCAGTCAGTGAATCAGTCAGTGAGCCAGTCAGTAATTCAGTCAGTCAGTGAACCAGTCAGTCAGTGAACCAGTCAGTAAATGAACAAGTCAGTCAGTGAACCAGTCAGTAAATGAACAAGTCAGTCAGTGAACCAGTCAGTCAGTGAGTCTGTCTGTAAATCAGTCATTCAGTGAACCAGTCAGTCTGTTAGTCAGTCAGTCAGTGAACCAGTCAGTAAATAAATCAGTCAGCCAGTCAGTCAGTGAGCCAGCCAGTCAGTCAGCCAGTCAGTCAGTGAGCCAGCCAGTCAGTCAGTGAGCCAGCCAGTCAGTCAGTGAGCCAGCCAGTCAGTCAGTGAGCCAGTCAGTGAGCCAGTCAGTCAGTCAGTGAGTCAGCCAGTCAGTCAGTGAGCCAGTCAGTGAGCCAGTCAGTCAGTCAGTGAGCCAGTCAGTCAGTGAGCGAGTCAGTCAGTAAATCAGTCAGTCATGCAGTGAACCAGCCAGGCATGCAGTGAGCCAGTCAGTGAGTCAATGAGCCAGTCAGTGAGTCAATGAGCCAGTCAGTGAGTCAGTGAGCCAGTCAGTGAGTCAGTGAGCCAGTCAGTCATGCAATGAGCCAGTCAGTCAGTGGGCATAGGTCAGGGCTCCGTTGTTCAGTAGGCCCATGCCAGTCTGTTTGTGTCCCCCTGTAGGCGTAACACTCGGCGGGTGAGAGAGCTCTGGTGGCAGGGCTTGCCCCCCAACGTCAGAGGAAAGGTCTGGAGCCTAGCCATCGGCAACGAGCTCAACATCACCCCAGGTATGTATGGTGTTTCAATAGTCATAACTCATAGAACTCCCATCATAATTCTGTATTCCCATAGGCATGCCAAAATATGATTTGCTTTCAGAATAAGATATACAAAGTGAAGGATGTCATGTACATAAACTCAACAGAAAAAGAAACGTCCTCTCACTGTCAACTGCGTTTATTTTCAGCAAACTTAACATGTTTAAATATTTGTATGAACATAACAAGATTCAACAGCTGAGACATAAACTGAACAAGTTCCACAGACATGTGACTAACAGAAATGGAATAATGTGACCCTGAACAAAGGGGGGGTCAAAATCAAAAGTAACAGTCAGTATCTGGTGTGGCCACCAGCTGCATTAAGTACTGCAGTGCATCTCCTCCTCATGGACTGCACCAGATTTGCCAGTGCTTGCTGTGAGATGTTACCCCACTCTTCCACCAAGGCACCTGCAAGTTCCCGGACATTTCTGGGGGGAATGGACCTAGCCCTCACCCTCTGATCCAACAGGTCCCCGACGTGCTCATTGGGATTGAGATCCGGGCTCTTTGCTGGCCATGGCAGAACACTGATGTTCCTGTCTTGCAGGAAATCACGCACAAAACGAGCAGTATGGCTGGTGGCATTGTCATGCTGGAGGGTCATGTCAGGATGAGCTTGCAGGAAGGGTACTACATGAGGGAGGAGGATGTCTTCCCTGTAACGCACAGCGTTGAGATTGCCTGCAATGACAACAAGCTCAGTCCGATGATGCTGTAACACACCGCCCCAGAACATGACGGACCCTCCACCTCCAAATCGATCCCTCTCCAGAGTACAGGACTCAGTGTAACGCTCACTCCTTCGACGATAAACGCGAATCCAACCATCAACCCTGGTGAGACAAAACCGTGACTCGCCAGTGAAGAGCACTTTTTGACAGTCCTGTCTGGTCCAGCGACGGTGGGTTTGTGCCCATAGGCGACGTTGTTGCCGGTGATGTCTGGTGAGGACCTGCCTTACAACAGGCCTACAAGCCCTCAGTCAAGCCTCTCTCAGCCTATTGCGGACAGTCTGAGCACTGATGGAGGGATTGTGCGTTCCTGGTGTAACTCGGGTAGTTGTTGTTGCCACTCTGTACCTGTCCTGCAGGTGTGATGTTCGGATGTACCGATCCTGTGCAGGTGTTGTTACACGTGGTCTGCCACGCGAGGACGATCAGCTGTCCGTCCTGTCTCCCTGTAGCGCTGTCTTAGGCGTCTCACAGTGCGGACATTGCAATTTATTGCCCTGGCCACATCTGCAGTCCTCATGCCTCCTTGCAGCATGCCTAAGGCACGTTCACGCAGATGAGCAGGGACCCTGGGCATCTTTCTTTTGGTGTTTTTCAAAGTCAGTCGAAAGGTGTCCTCAGTTTTCATAACTGTGACCTTAATTGCCTACTGTCTGTAAGCTGTTAGTGTCTTAACGACCGTTCCACAGGTGCATGTTCATTAATTGTTGATGGTTCATTGAACAAGCATGGGAAACAGTGTTTAAACCTTTTACAATGAAGATCTGTGAAGTTATTTGGATTTTTACGAATTATCTTTGAAAGACAGGGTCCTGAGAAAGGGACGTTTCTTTTTTTGCTGAGTTTACATTGAAATGTATTAAAATAGCCAAGGTTATAGTTGTAGAAATGTAGTACCATATTGTTTGTTTTCTAACAAAGCAACACGCTCACCTCTTTCAGCTGGAATAGCTTTACGAGCCTGTTGTGTATGTAGTGGAAGGAATTGCTGGATGAAAAGGCCTTTGTGGGTTACACAACAAAGTATAATAGATGTCTCAGCTGGAGGACCCACCGCCTGACTCATTGCGAGAGATCTTCTTTCATTTCCCTCTTTTCTTCTCTACAGAGCTGTATGACATCTTCCTCTCCAGAGCCAAGGAGAGGTGGAGGAGTTTCAGTGAGATGGGTTCAGAGGCTGACGGTACGTCTGAGATGGGGGCGTCTGAGATGGGGGGGGGGGGGGGGCTGTCACATGGCAAGACTGTGAATTAAAGCCAAGCTCCTCGCATGTTAGACTGAACTCCTCAGACCCTAGACTCATCCATTCTCCTCTCTTCCTCTTTGAGGCAAAGCTATTTCCTCTCATTGCTTCACATCTGTCGGCCATATTGGTGTCCCACATTGCTGCACAAATTCCCCTCGTTCAGCAATCATTTGCAGGCTTGGAGGAGACTGGAGAACTTTCTGCAAAGGTTTTCTGTTGTTTTTACTCCAGTGTTCTACGAAGTGTCTGTTTCTGCCATCATGTCAGACTATCTGGCCTTTGGTGTAGTGCTGAGAGCCAACAGTGACACATTCTCTCCTCTAGCTCGTCAGAAAGACTGTGTTGTTGCCAACAAGAGCCTCAGGAGATGGATCCAACAGGTCTTAATGGAGCTGAACAGAGAGATTTGCAGGATGTCTTCCTCTTGCCATCGTTTTAGGGTTACAAAATATTGGCACGGCATCAGTGTCTCTATGTATCATTGATTACCGAGTTACTCGGTCTATCATGCACAGACAACGATACAGAGAGGTCGAACCAGCAGGAGATCAGTTTATTTTAGTAAACTGAAATTATAAAGTTTTTCCTTTCGTTAATAATCTGTTTGTGTTTCAATACTAGATGGGGCATCGCTGGCAGACAGAGAGTCCAGTCTGGACCTGATCAAGCTGGACATATCCCGCACATTCCCACCTCTTTTTATTTTCCAGAAGGTACAGTACATCTCTTACCCACTACTGTGTGTGTGCGTGCGTGCGTGCGTGCGTGCGTGCGTGCGTGCGTGCGTGCGTGCGTGCGTGCGTGCGTGCGTGCGTGCGTGCATGCGTGCGTGCTCCATGACATTTCTCATCCTCTGATTGTCTTCCACCACAGGGTGGGCCATATCATGATCTCCTCCACAGCGTGCTGGGAGCCTACACCTGTTACAGACCTGATGTGGGATATGTGAGTAACACTTCAAAACAGCACTCTTAAGTCTTTATTTTATGCTATACTGTACATGCAGTGATTGTGAACTAAAATGGTGGTTCTGTTCTCTCAGGTTCAGGGCATGTCCTTCATAGCTGCAGTGTTAATTCTCAACCTGGAGGAAGCTGACGCCTTCATTGCCTTCGCTAACCTGCTCAACAAGCCCTGTCAGCTGGCCTTCTTCAGAGTGGACCATGATCTAGTGAGTCCTACTTCCACAGTGGCTACAGTAAAAAAAAACTGTCCTCTCTAAAACTAATTTAAAGGGATACTTCACCCAAATTACATATTGGTTTCCTTACCCTGTACACAGTCTATGGACAAGGTATGACAGCAATCCATGCTTTGGTTTAGTTTCCCAGGCATTTCCACATGCTAACGTTTTCTAAATCCCATTCAAATCATGGGACTGATATTAGCATTTTTCCCACATCATGTTCATATCATCTATAAGTGACTTTGTTGAGCTTCACAATAAATTTGAGATACTTTTGGATGATTTTGACATGATGCACAATTAGCTCTTTAACAGTACTGAATTAGTGGTCCCTGAATCTGTCTCTGACCTTTTTTTCTTCTCCTCTAGATGCTGAAATACTTTGCTGCGTTCGAGGTGTTCTTTGAAGAGAACCTCCCTAGACTGTTTAACCACTTCCAGATCTCCAACCTCACCCCAGATCTCTATCTCATCGACTGGTGAGTAACTATAGATCTCTATATGAAAGCATGCAGCAGTTATCTGTTAGTGTGGCCTTCAAGCTGTTTTCTCACACATTTAACACCAGCCATGCTGTCAGGTCATTATTCAGTTATCAGAGCACAGCTGCTGTGCCGTTCCGCTAACTGCCATTTTTTGACCTGTGTGTATCTGTCTGTGTCTGTTTACAGGATCTTCACTCTGTACAGTAAGTCGTTGCCGTTGGACGTGGCATGTAGAGTGTGGGATGTGTTCTGTCGTGACGGCGAGGAGTTTCTGTTCCGGACGGGTCTAGGGATCCTGCGTCTCTACGAGGATGTGCTCCTACAGATGGATTTCATCCATAGCGCCCAGTTTCTGACACGCCTCCCAGAGGATATAGACTCTGATAGGCTGTTCGCCTGCATCGCGGCCATGCCCATGCTCAACGGAAACAAGAAATGGTCCCAGGTCAGTTCCTCTAAACATAAGAAGACAGGGAAGTGAGAAAATGGACACGTTTGCACCAAGTGACAATACATACAGTGCATTCGGAAAGTTTTCAAACCCCTCGACTTTTTCCACATTTTGTTCCGTTACAGCCTTACTCTAAAATGTATTAAATCATTTTTCCCCCCTCATCAATCTACACAAAATACCTCATAATGACAAAGCAAAAACAGGTTTTTAGAAAAGTTTTGCAATGTAGAAAAAAAATGAAATAATGAAATATCACATTGACATAAGTATTCAGACCCTTTACTCAGTATTTTGTTGAAGCACCTTTGGCAGCGATTACAGCCTCGAGTCTTCTTGGGTATGACGCTATAAGCTTGGCACACCTGTATTTGGGGAGTTTTTCCAATTCTTCTCTGCAGATCCTCCCAAGCTCTGTTAGGTTGGATGGGGAGCGTCACTGCACAGCTATTTTCAGGTCTCTCCAGAGATGTTCGATCGGGTTCAAGTCCGGGGTCTGGCTGGGCCACACAAGGACATTCAGAGACTTGTCCCAAAGGCACTCCTGCGTTGTCTTGGCTGTGTGCTTATGGTCGTTGTCCTGTTGGAAGGTGAACCTTCGCCCAAGTCTGAGGTCCTGAGCGCTCTGGAGCAGGTTTTCATCAAGAATCTCTCTGTACTTTGCTCCGTTCATCTTTCCCTCGATGCTGACTAGTCTCCCAGTCCCTGCCGCTGAATAGTGGCTTCCGTGTGGCCTGATTGGTGGAGTGCTGCAGAGATGGTTGTCCTTCTGGAAGATTCTCCCATCTCCACAGAGGAACTCTGTATCTCTGTCAGAGTGACCATCGGGTTCTTGGTCACCTCCCTGACCAAGGCCCTTCTCCCCCGATTCTCAGTTTGGCAGGGCAGCCAGCGCTAGGAAGAGTCTGGGTGGTTCCAAACTTATTCCATTTAAGAATGATGGAGGCCACTGTGTTCTTGGGGACCTTCAATGTTTCAGAAATGTTTTGGTACCCTTCCCCAGATCTGTGTCTCGACACAATCCTGTCTCGGAGCTCTACTGACAATTCCTTCGACCTCATGGCTTGGTTTTGCTCTGACATGCACTGTCAACTGTGGGACCTTATATAGACAGGTGTGTGCCTTTCCAAATCATGTCCGATCAATTGAATTTACCACATGTGGACTCCAATCAAGTTATAGAAACATCTGAAGGATGATCAATGGAAACAGGATGCACTAGAGCTCAATTTTGAGTCTCATAGCGAAGGGTCTGAATACTTATGTAAATAAGGTATTTCTGTTTTTTATTTGTAATACATTTGCAAAACCTTCTAAAAATCGGTTTTCGCTTTGTCATTATGGAGTGTTGTGTGTAGATTGAGTAATTTTTTTTATTTAATCCATTTTAGAATAAGATTGTAACGTAACAAAATGTGGAAAAAGTGAAGGGGTCAGAATACTTTCTGAATGTATAAGAATATTATTATGTGTTTAAGGTGAAGCCATTTCTAGAGTATGTTGTGTGAACTGGGACATGCTCCCAGAATTCCTCACAAATATCCTGTAATTATGTGTGATTCTGGTGTGTCTAGGAACGATTTGGGAATGATACGTCACTCAGACACTGCAATGTAAAATAATTCAGGTTATAATCAAATCAAACTTTATTTGTCACATGCGCCGAATACAACAAGTGTAGACTTTACCGTGAAACGCTTACTTACAAGCCCTTAACCCAACACCGCAATTCAAGAAGAGTTAAGAAAATGTTTACCAAATAAACTCAAGTAAAAAATAATAAAAGTAACACAATAACGAGGCTATATACAGGGGGTACCAGTACCGAGGCCAGGTTAGTCGAGGTAATTTGTACATGTAGGTAGGGGAGAAGTGACTATGCATAGATGATAAACAGCGAGTAGCAGCAGTGTACAAAACAAATGGAGGGGGGGGGTCAATGTAAAAAGTGGCCATTTGATTAATTGTTCAGCAGTCATATGGAACGGGGGTAGAAGATGTTAAGGAGCCTTTTGGTCCTAGACTTGGTGCTCCGGTACCACTTGCCGTGCAGTAGCAGAGAAAACAGTCTATGACTTGGGTGACTGGAGTCTGACAATTTTTTGTGCTTTCCTCTGACCCAGCCTATTATATAGGTCCTGGATGGCAGGAAGCTTGGCCCCAGTGATGTACTGGGCCGTACGCACTACCCTCTGTAGTGCCTTACGGTCAGATGCTGAGCAGTTTCCATACCAGACGGTGATGCAACCGGTCAGGATGCTCTCGATGGTGTAGCTGTACAACTTTTTGAGGATCGGGGGACCCATGCCAAATCTTTTCAGTCTCCTCTTCACGACTGTCTTGGTGTGTTTGGACCATGATAGTTCGTTGGTGATGTGGACACCAAGAAACTTGAAACTCTCAACCCGCTCCACTACAGCCCTGTCTTAGTTAATTAATGGGGGCCTGTTCGGCCCACCTTTATCATAGATTCAAACTTGTTGGGTCCTACAATTCATATACTACAGCACCTGCAGAGGTGAATGTATGTCAGGTAAAGAAATGCATAAGAAATAACCCATATAATAGTCTGCCTTTTTGTGGAAATGCAGCACCACCTACAGGTATGTATTGTGTGTGCCTAAAAAGAACTATCGTTGCAGTTTTATATTGAGATTTGTTCTCCTTCTTCTTTCTCCTCTCCAGGTGTTTAATGCATTGATAAAGGAGAACAAGGACGTGGACAGGAATTGCAGCCAAGTAGTGAAGAGTTCATGATTCAGCCGTGGAACAATTTTATCATCACATTCCTCTCTTTAATTGAGAGCCTTTGATCACATTAGAGTCATAATGGTAAATGGACCTTAAAGAATGACATCATACTTGAAGATGGAGGCCTCAGACACCATTGCCAGGTTGATTGAATTGAGAGTATTTATGGTAGTATACCATGAATATATGATGATATACTGTAGGTAGATGTGATGAATTGGGTCTGTCTAGTCCCATCAGAAAGGTATGGAGTTTCTTAGATTGAATGAGGCCCTTTGTTACACCTGTGGATTTTATCTCACTAACATTACAATATATATTTTATGAAAGTGCACCTCCAAGCATACATATATTTATATGACTTAATTGACCAAGCCAACTTTACAACATAGAAGGAAAATTATGAAATAATTGACAGAGCCCTTCCGTTTCTTATGTGTCTGAAGCTTGACATCGAATAGTTTAACTAAACTACCAGTAATAGGTTTTAATTACAGTGAGCAATTGTTTCCGAAAGGAATTGCAATAGAGAAAATGTGTGACATGTGGCACTAGCCCAGGATTGGACTAAAGGAGCCTACCGTTACTCCTTAGTCCAAGGACCTTGCATGCTCTGTTTAAAGGGCGAATTGACTCTGAAAGACAAAACTGCCAAATACTCCCATCTAAACGTGAATCGATTCTCAATTGCGGCACGGTTCTAGAAACATAGATCCCTCTACTTTCATATCACATCTAAATAATTTCACAAATGCAAAATACACACTGGTTTTAACACAGTTGTAGTCGACAGTATTTTTCAGCGACAACACGTTTGTGTCGTCTGTCTTCCGTTTACACACAGGTGTTCGGAGACGGATATAGCTAATTAGCACAGATAGTCCACTCTGTCTTCCGTCTGTTTTTCGTAAACAATCGCTGTAACATGGAAATATGTCCGTATGGGAACCCTAACCCTTTACATTTACCTTTTGTTTTTGTTTTCATTCAAAAGGCACTCGCACATATGAGCTATCTTTGTTGCAGGTGCAACAGTTGAATACAATTAGGGGAAAAAGAAACCCGCACACTGCTCTTGCTACTATCACTTCTCTTTATTAAGCTAGCTTTATGAAGGCATTGAGGCCGATACGTAAATCTAGCTTAATAAAGAGCAGTGTGCGGGTTTCTTATTTTTTTCTCGCGGATGTGAAAGGTTATGCTTCCGAAATCGTACCGTAAGCGTCGCGTGTTAATGTTCAGATCGAGCGTCGCGGCTCGTACACCCCCGTACAGAAGACGCCTCCGTCCAATGACTCTTATGTGTAATGTAATAGAACTGAGAGTTATGATCAAGGCCTGTTGTGCCACGTGAGGTTTCAGTGTTTTGCTGGATGAATCTTGCTGGATGAATCCACAGTGAAGCTATTATATTGTTGTGAATAAAACAGCAATGGGACACCTTTTCAAAGTACCTATTCATGAAACATAATTAACTTTTAAAACTTGGTCTTGTTTGTGATGTTGCTCACATCTATTGTTACTTTACATTTGACCAAACACTTATGTTGAGGTCCAACATATTTTATTATCAATGCTGTAATTCATGGTTCTACAGTACATGTTTCATATCGTTTCTTATGCTCTCTATATTGTATAGTTTTCATACTGAGTACTAAAACAATTGTAAATATATTTTAAATGAATTCAAAAGTACCCCTGTGATACTGTATCAGACCAGAAGTTATGAATTATGTAAATAAATCAAAGAGATGATTATTTCCAAATGGTCAACAGTTTTTCCTGACTGCCACACACCACACCTAAGCACAACAGTTCTCAACCAGTAGGTGGCGGTGTTTTCCAATCAATTTGTAGAGATCACAGTTTACTTCAATGGTCTTCACCTACGCCTAGCTAGTAGAAAATAAATACGTATGACAACGTTTTGCAGTTTATATTATATTAGTCAACTTTATGCTAGTTATTTTATATCGATTCAAACAGGCACCCCATCTTTTTAAAATAAGTCCTTTACGATGACTCCGGTAAGTATCTCTTGTTATAGATGGATCGCTAGATAACTTGCCAATCTTTACTAGTAGCTAAGCAGATGGATGTGCAGTTTCTCAGCAGTCAATGGCTTTAATTTTCACTGAACATTTTGTCTACTAATGTAATGTTACTCACCATTATACTAATAATCCGAAATCGTTGTTAGACATTTTTGTTTTATTTAACTAGGCAAGTCAGTTAAGAACAAATTCTTATTTACAATGACGGCCTGGGAACAGTGGGTTAACTGCCTTGTTCAGGGGCAGAACGACAGATTTTTACCTTGTCGGCAACGGGGATTAGAACTAGCAACATTTCATCTACTGGCCCAATGCTCTGACCACTAGGCTATCTGCTGCCATACTTTCAGCTACTGTATTTATTATGGATCCCCATTAGCTGCAGGTGCATGGTAACTCTTCATGGGGTCCAGCAAAACCAAGGCAGTTATACAATTTGAAAAACATTGCAATATTTTCACAACAGATTTCACAACACACTACTGTAGCGAGTGACTATTCAATCCCAATTCATCACCCAAATTGTTCTTTTGAAAACAAAGCACTGACGACCTTTTGTCATCAACAGCCAAAGAGCAAAAATGAGGAAGTCGAGCTTTCGCAGGCTGCTGAAGACGAGCAACGTGAAGCTTGACTACAAGCTGAAGAACCGTCAGTTCAAGAAGGAGAGCACCGACAAGAAACACCGCAAGGAGCAGAAGAAGCTCCGGACAGCTATCAAAGATGCCGCCTTGAAGTCCCCCCTCCCCCTGGAGCGCTACAAGAAGAGGCCAGGTGTGTGCAGCATGACAACCCATTCATACAGTAGTATAGCCTAATATCTAGACCCTGACATCTAGCACTCAATATGAACGATGCACTGTTTACAATGCACCGTTCCACACTATGGCACTGAAATAATTCCCTAATTTATGTAAAGTTATCATCATCACATTTTGTATGTGTGAGTCCTGTTTGGTGGCGTTAAATACATGTCCCTGTCTGGCGTCTGTTCCAGAGGATGAAGAGGAGGAGTTTGTGGAGTACCTGCCAATTGACATGATGGATGAAGATGGCCTGGAGCAGATTAAAGCCATGGCTCAGAAAGCCTCCTTCCTCACCAGAGACCCGTCATTGAGGTAATGACAAACGATGGGGGAAATGACACAGTCCATACTGTATTTAGACTGTTAGGATTTCTTTGTAGTGTTATGGTGTGATGTACCATCTGTCTATTCATTTCATGTACATCCCAACAACAAGTAGAGCATAGCAAAGTGCACACATGTTGAAATGTATGGCTATAGGTAACTGCCAAAATAAAGGAAACACCAACATAGTGTCTTAATAGGGCGTTGGGCCACCACAAGCCAGAACAGCCTCAATGCACCTTGGCATAGATTCTACAAGTGTCTGAAACTCTATTGGAGGGATGCGACACCATTCTTCCATGAGAAATTCTATAATTTGCTGTTTTGTTGATGGTGGAGGAAAACGCTGTCTCAGGCGCCGCTCCAGAATCTCCCATAAGTGTTCAATTGAGTTGAGATCTGGTGACTGAGGCCGCCATGGCGTGTGGTTTACATCGTTTTCATGCTCATCAACCACTCGTACCCTGTGGATGGGGGCTTTGACATCCTATGGGGGCATAGCCATGGTATCCAAAATAATGGCCTGCCCAGCATTTTTACACATGACCCTAAACATGAGGTTTTTGGATATCCAGATTGTCTAAATATGTTTGAAAGTAAAACATTTTTTGGGGGGAAACTTCAATGGAGAGAGAGAGAGAGCAATGGAGAGAGAGACCAACTTGTGCAAGTTAAACAAACTTGTTGCTGCAATAGGTTATCTATCATACCATCTGGTAGTGCCTGTCTTGACTGCATCATATCATGGTAAAGAAGCTAGTAAACTAGCTAGCTAAAGAGGCAAAGCTATTTTGAGGCATCCTTGTCTACAACAACTCCATTCATACGAAACATCAGCCTGTTGTTGTCTTTTTTTAAGGGGCTCGCTCATAAAAAGTCCCGTTGTTTTTATTAACATTTGAAATGTAATGGTCTATCCTTGTATTCTATGTAGCAATGTCACATAGATATTTTAATTTAAATGAATACTCTCCCAAGTAATCGAATACTAACGTCCGTTCTGATATTCGAATAACCGTGTCCACCTCCAAGCATGATGGGATGTTAATTGCTTAATTAACTCAGGAACTACACCTGTGTGG
The DNA here is from genome assembly GCF_016432855.1 of Salvelinus namaycush. Classification (NCBI taxonomy): domain Eukaryota; kingdom Metazoa; phylum Chordata; class Actinopteri; order Salmoniformes; family Salmonidae; genus Salvelinus; species Salvelinus namaycush. The sequence goes on from NC_052310.1 coordinate 11,517,694, forward strand.
AAGCACCTGCTTTCAATATACTTTGTATGCCCCATTTATTGAAGAGTTTCCATTACTTTGCCAGTTACCATAGCAACGTGTCTGTAACTTATCTTCTCACGTAACCTTACTTGTTTCTACTTGAATACCTACAGTGGTCCAGTGCATGCCAAAAAGCACAAGGGGGAGCAGCAGGGGCCAGAGAGTTATGAGAAGATGCCCAGAAAGATGCAGCTAACAGAAGAGAAGGAGGTCATTCACCTCCTGCCAATCAAAGACAAGATCAGAGGCCTCTTCCCTCAGAGCATGGAGAAACCTGGTAGGATCATGATTCAAATGTGTGTTTCCCTTGTACATCTTCATCTGAAAATGTCAATTTCTACCAAATTCATATTGTACTAACTGTAAGTCACTCTGGATAAGAGTGTCTGCCCAATGACTCAATTGTAAATATTGTTAAAACGTTTTAGAATTTACAACTCTGTTGATCCAAATTGGTTTTATGGTTTTGTCTCTTTCAGTTGAACCCAAAAAATCTGAGGAGGAAGCAGATGCCCCGACTGGCTTGGAGCCCATGAACCCCTTCTTGGCTTGAGTCAGCCATCCTCTATGTGTAGAATGTGTTGTTAGACCAACTATTGGTAGCCCAGTCCTGGTCAGTAGAGAAGGTGCTTCTCTCTGATGTTGCTGGGGTGTATTCATTACGCCATTTCTGTTAGAACAGAAATGGTTCACGGCAAACAGAAATGAACGTTTTTATTGGACAAATTCAGAGAGGTCTTGCCCCGTTTTGTTTGCTTCCGTTTTGGTTCTCAAACGCTAAACGGTTTCCGTTGCAAGGCGTAATGAAATCAACCCTGATGTGTGTCCACAGAGGATGGGGCTGTGACCGGGCCGGCCCTGACCCCTCAGGATCAGCTAAAACTCCGCACACAGAAGCTGACAGACAGGATGCTACGCATCGCCAGTCTAGCATCAGACATCCTCTCAGAACCCACCATCAACGTAAGGCTGCTCGGGCTACTGTTACTTCCTTGTCCCCATAGCAACATTTAAAGTATTATCTTATGTCACATATACCAATAATCTCATAGCAGATAGAAGGGGACTTGGGAAATGTTTTGTTTGGTTCTCCTTGATGGTTTCTGTATGAAATCACTGTCTGTCTGTGTTCAGATCAAGAAGCTGCAAGAGCTGCGATCCATGTTGATGGAGACCGACCCCTACATGGCCGTCAGAAAGCTGGTCATGGTCTCTCTGATGGAGGTCTTCAAGGACATCGTCCCCTCATACAGGATAAGACCCCTGACAGAGACAGAGAAAGCCTTAAAAGTGAAGAAAGAGACACAGCAGTTGAGGGAGTTTGAGGACGGCTTGGTGAGCCAGTACAAGTTCTACCTGGAGAACTGGAGCAGGCAGTCAAAGGTACATGGACACACTCTCACGCCAAACCTACTTTTCTTTTTATCTGTTGATATTAATGACTTGTTATGACTGGTTGGTATTAATGACTTGTTATGACTGGTTGATATTGATGACTTGTTGTGACTGGTTGATATTAATGACTTGTTGTGACTGGTTGATATTAATGGCTTGTTATGACTGGTTGATATTAATGACTTGTTGTGACTGGTTGATATTAATGACTTGTTGTGACTGGTTGATATTAATGACTTATTGTGACTGGTTGATATTAATGACTTGTTGTGACTGGTTGATATTAATGACCCTTTGTGACTGGTTGATATTAATGACTTATTGTGACTGGTTGATATTAATGACGTATTGTGACTGGTTGATATTAATGACTTGTTGTGACTGGTTGATATTAATGACTTGTTGTGACTGGTTGATATTAATGACTTGTTGTGACTGGTTGATATTAATGACTTATTGTGACTGGTTGATATTAATGACGTATTGTGACTGGTTGATATTAATGACATATTGTGACTGGTTGATATTAATGACTTGTTGTGACTGGTTGATATTAATGACTTGTTGTGACTGGTTGATATTAATGACTTGTTGTGACTGGTTGATATTAATGACTTGTTGTGACTTATTGTTGTGCTTGTTATGACTGGTTGATATTAATGACTGGCTGCTGTTGGTTGTAACGATTTGCTGTGGGAACGCCCTGCCCTGTAGACTGGAAGCAGAAGAAGAGAAAGCGCAGCGAGGCGCTGTCTCTGCAGTCCTATAAGGGCCTGGCTGAGGTGGCCATCCGCTGCATCTGTGAGCTGCTGGTGGCCCTGCCACACTTCAACTTCCACAACAACATCATCATCATGGTGGTGCCTTTGATGAACGACCCCATCAAGAGGGTGAGTCTGGAGTAAGGGTTGGATGGGTCCCCAGAACCCCATATTAGGACATTCAAAAATCTTGTCGCATGACATTCACTATAACATTATACAGTGTGGTTATGCAGAGACATGGAGGTAGCTATATGGAGTTGTAGCTTTAGTTAACCCTTTACACTTGTGGAAATTTGCCTACATTGATAGGGCTAAATTGGACTATATCAGGGTTCCCCACCTGGCCCACGGGTGGTGTAAGTTGGCCCCCCATGTTTTCTGAGCAAAAATTAAGAAAATATTTTTTGTTGAAATTTTGTTTGGCATAAAAGACTGTAAAACACAAGGAAATCAGCTCCAAGTGATTTACATTTTGGAAATCTGTTCCCAAGTATTCTCACGCATAATAGAGAGACGTGATCGTATAATAATAATTGATGATAATTGATTGGATTTATATAGCACTGTTCTACCAACTGAGGTAGGGGGAAACTCACCTCATCCCCCATCAATGAGCTGCACCCAACTCAGTGATGCACAGCGGCCTTTCTTGTGCCAGAACTCTCACCACACATCAGCTATCAGGTGGAGAGGTGGGGAGTGATATTTTCCAATTAGGAATGAGGGAGGTGATTAGGCGGCCATGATGGAATGTGGGCAGGTTGGGAATTTAGCCATGACACCGGGGTGAAAACCCCTACTCTTACAATAAGCGCCATGGAATTTTGAATGAGCACAGAGAGTCAGGACACCCATTTTAACGTCCCATCTGAAAGACGGCACCCTACGCAAGACAATGTACCTAAATGTAATCAAGGTTTGAAATGATTGTTTTACTCAAATATTATATCTGTTCAGGCTTCTTGAATCATTATGTTTTTGTCACGTTAACGGTCTGTTATAACTCTCAGTCTGGGTCAGGTGGGCATGATTTGAAAGCTTGTATTGCCAACATGACTAGCTAAGTTATAAAATACCTTTCTGACAGTGTTATGCTTTCACAAGGCAATTCAGAGAAACAGATGGTAATTGTGGTGCACATAGAAAGAAGTCATGAGTGCATTCAGGTTGGTGTGCCCCGGTGCGTTTTCTAAACACTAAACAAACATATAGGCTCCTTCTGTCCAGGACCACCTAGGGTATGACGCCATGTCATCTTATAATTGTACATCAAACAGTGATCATGGACGTTAATATTGTATATGACATGAGGTTTATGATATGGAAATGTGACGTGCACATTTGGACTCACGGGTGTTTAGGTTGCTTGTATGACATCAAAGAGGTCTTTATTATAATCCTCAACGTCTTATTGTTCAAAATACAGAGTCATCTTATTTTAAAGCATTAACTCATTGAGACAACAACAAAAATTGCAAAGGTTTCACAATTCACAGGACGGATGGGGGAAACTTCTTGTCACGTGCGGTGCTCAAGTTCAGAACAGCTGTCAATCAAAATCCGTACAGAGCTGTGGCGTCATGTATAGCATGTTACTCTACAGCCACTACGGTCCAATTTATATGTTTATTAGTGGCAAAATCTGCCATTTTCAACTCGTATACGTGTACAAGGGTAATGGGGTACTACCTATGAAATTGAATAGGGATATGATTTTATCTTGTGATGTGTTGGGGATGGTTTTGTCTTGTCTGTATTAGGGTTGTGTTAATCTCGGTAACCCAGAAATGAAATCTTGCATAATTGCCTCAGATGCTCATTTAAGTTCTGGCGGGAGATGTTAAGAGAAAGGTACTAATGCGATTTATGAAGTCTCCACCCGCTAAACAGAAACTCTTTGCAAGTTTCTGGCAAGTACATAGGCCAAATGTCCCCTTCCCATCCGATATTCGAAAGATACGACCAACTGCGAAATCGTGATTTGTCAAAAATGATCAGTGACGGAAAAGCAGCTGACCCGGAACAAAGTTCCTCATTAGTTGTTGCATCCCACAGTCTGTTGACAGACGCTACTACCATTTTATGTTACATGCTTCTGTCCACGAGTGATTAGGGTATTAGGGGTCTCTTGACTGTACTGACTGAGTTTCTTATTGTGCAGGTGTCTGATATGTGCTGTGAAGCTGTCAAGAAGCTGTTGAAACAGGACAAACAGGGCCAGGCATCACTAGGGACAGTCAAAGTGATCTCCGGACTGGTCAAGAGCAGGAACTACGACGTCAGACCTGAGGTACTATTTACCGGCAAAACGTTGAGTTTGAAGACTTTTTGACAACATGTCTCTTATCGAAATGCGTCTGGTTCACTTTACCCTACAGATGCTGAAGGTTCTCCTCTAGCTGAGGATAAAGGAAGTAGAGGTGAAGAAAGACACAGACGACACAGCTCCCAAAATTAAGTTGATGAACTACAAAGACAAAAAGAAGAATCTGTCTAGGATGCAAAGGTCAGTAGCCCAAGCACCTGTCTGCCTGTCTACCTGTGTTTGATCGTTAAGGGGAGGAGGGGTTCTACTAGGCTAACATATGGAATTGTTTTACGATGCTCATACCAAGGATCATTTAGCTATTTGATTTTGAGTTTTAGGACCCCTTAAGGTATGTTTATCCATGTATCATATTTGATGAAACATTGAATTTGGCCTATTCGCCCATAGAAACTAATTGAATAACAACTTCAACGTCGTACATGGATAAACAGCTTCTAAAGGAAGTTTGTTCTGAAGTTTCTGTCCTCTATCTGAGAGATATAAGAAAGATCAGGAAACTATTTGTATTTATTTTTTCCAGTTATTTAACCCCTTATTTTAGGCACTAGACTGCCTCCATATACAGTATACTTCCATTCATTTGTTTTAACTGGTACCCGGCAACCTTTCTTCTCTGAACGTTTGCTCATCTAATTAACCTGGAGTTCTTTGATGACTTGTTGAATGTTCTCCAACATCTTATCCAATCAGGGGTGGGTAGTACAAATCCTCTACCATTTACATCCAAGTACTATTGACATCATCTCATATGATTGGCTAATGGCTTTTCTCCCTCTAGGATCTGACCTATCGGGAAAGAGCAGCTTACCGATCACTGTACACAACCTGTAGCACACCCAACAACCTCATCCCCATATTGTTATTTATCCTCTTGCTCTTTTGCACCCCAGTATCTCTACTTGCACATCATCATCTGCACATCTATCACTCCAGTGTTAATGCTAAATTGTAATTATTTCACCTCCATGGCCTATTTATTACCTCCCTACTATTCTACATTTGCACACACTGTACATAGATTTTTCTATTGTGTTATTGACTGTACGTTTGTTTATCCCATGTGTAACTCTGTTGTTTGTGTCGCACTGCTTTGCTTTATCTTGGCCAGGTCGCAGTTGTAAATGAGAACTTGTTCTCAACTGGCCTATCTAGTTAAATAAAGGTGAAAAAAAAATATATATATTCCACAATGTTATTAGGACCCACTTAAAGGAATACTCCACCCAAAAACTGTTTCGTTAGTCCATTGTTGATATAGTCCCAAAATGTTTTGCTTGTCAGCAATCAAGTTTTCAAGATATGTAACTTTCAAAATACAGAAATCATCCCGGTATGATGCAGAAATTTCCTTTAAGTGAGTTGTCTGTCTCCTACCTCTGCATTGTCTGTCCCAGGATTATTTCACGATAGGCGAAGCCCTGTTGGATGATAAATTGAAGCAGCAGATTGATCGTGTTCTCTCAACGGAGGAAAAGGATCCTACGTCGATGGATTTCAGCACATAACACTTCACACCCAACCGGAAACCCCCTCTCTTCTTTTGCCTGTATTTGATCTAAATGGACTGTAAAATAACAATCAACCATAAACTGGTTTCTGTTTGACATTGCTTTTTAATCATTCTCTTCGCTGATGTTCAGACATTTTTGACACCTGAGAATATACAAAAAACATTTGATACAGTTAAGTGTCGAAGAACATTAAAGTAATGTTGCGTTAAACCACCTGCCCCATTGATTACTCATTTCCCTACAGTCCTGTACACCCCTTTATAAACCTCAATCTCATAGAGTAATGTATTCACAGAAAGAAAGTTGCACACTAATTATGTTTTTAGAAATATTAGCAAATGTATTGAAAATGAAATGCAGATGTATTCACACCCTTGAGTCAATACATGTTAGAATCACCTTTGGCAGCGATAACAGCTCTGAGTCTTTCTGGGTAAGTCTCTAAGAGCTTTTAACACCTGGATTGTACAATATTTACCCATTTATAATTTTCAAAATTCTTAACTCAATTGGTTGTTGATCATTGCTAGACATCCATTTTTAATTCTTGCCATAGATTTAAGTCAACTAACTTGGCCACTCCAGAACATTCACTGTCTTCTTGGTAATGAACTCCAGTAGATTTGGCCTCGTTTTAGGTTATTGTCCTGCTGAAAGGTAAATTAATCTCCCAGTGTCTGGTGGAAAGCAGACTGAACCAAATTTTCCTGTAGGATTTTGCCTTTGCTTAGCTCCATTCTGTTCATTTTTCTTCCTGAAAAACTCCCCAGTCCTTAACGATTACAAGCATACCCATAACATGATGCAGCCACCACTATGCGGTGGCTGCAACATTACTTTATTCAAGAGAAATTGCTTTGCCACATTTTTTTGCAGTATTACTTTAGTGCCTTGTTGCAAACAGGATGCATGTTTTGGAATATTTTTATTCTGTACAGACTTGTCACTGTCAATTAGGTTAGTATTGTGGAGTAACTACAATGTTGATGCATCCTCAGTTTTCTGCCATCACAGCCATCCATTAAACTCACCATTGGCCTCATGGTGAAATCCCTGAGTGGTTTCCTTCCTCTCCGGCAACTGAGTTAGGAAGTATGCCTGTATCTTTGTAGTGACTGGGTGTATTGATACACCATCCAAAGCAATGAATAACTTCATCATGCGCAATGGGATATTCAATGTCTTTTACCCATCTACCAATAGGTGCCCATTGAGGCATTAGTAAACCTCCTTGGCCTTTGTGGTTGAAATTCACTGCTCAACTGAGGGACTTTACAGATAATTGTACGTGTTGAGTAGAGATGAGGTAGTCATTCAAAACTCATGTTAAACACTATTGCACACAGAGTCCATGCAACTTGTGACTTAAGAAATTGTTTACTCTTGAACTTAAGGGGTTGAATACTTGACACAATACATTTAAACTTTTCATTTTATTTGTAAAAATGTTGGGAAGAAACAACATTCCATTTTGACATTATGGGGTATTGTGTGTAGGCCAGTGACAAAATAATCAATTATAAATTCAGGCTGTAACCAAATGTAAAAGTCAAGGTGTGAATACTTTAACAGCACTGTAGGTTGCTATACCCACTAAAATGTTTGGGAGCATAGTGTACAACTTTATAGTTTACTCTCCAATAATCAGCTCCTCTACAAAACATTTTTGGGGTGTGCGTCAGTTTATGCCTTTTACTAGACCAAGTAATCCAAACATGAAATATGACTAATGTATTTATTGTGGTCATAATATAGAACAATTAATAGTCCAAGTAATTAAGACAGTAGTCCACTGACGGTCACATCACATGAAGTGAACACGTTACTATGACATTCATCATGGGGGAGAGACTCCAAGAGCTAAAAACATAAAATGTGGAAATGTCTTCCATAATTCAACTCTGATATGCAGAATTGTTAAGTCGCTGAAATCAAATTTACCATAACGGTATGCGCTTGACACAACTTGACAAACGTTAAATGTTCAGCATTAACGTTAATAAACATTACATGAAAAGCATAAAGCACACAAACAGTGTGCAGCAGAATGACTAATACTAGCTATATATTAAAGCCTCCATGTTAAAAGTACATATTTCAATTACAAATATAAAGTTAGTCACAGCAGTGAAAGCATTTTTCCTCTACACCTTCAAATAAATTAAGACAATTCAAATATTTTTTCTACTTGCAGGAAAAACTCGATAAGAGCTTTGTACACAAACTAATAAAGGAAAGAACCAACCAGGGATACACAATCAAATAAATATAATATACAAACATCTCGACAACAATATTCATGTTATATTACAACTCGGGTCTAAATGTTCAGAGAAAGAAATTTGACCCCTTCAAAAGCAAACAGGGAAGAGATGGTAGTTTGCTATTACATTGTCAGCCAAATGTCATCGGCATTACAATCCTCATAAGGTCAAATTACTGTTTGGATTCGATTACTCAAAACTGAATGAAGAGCCAGCGGCCATAGTCAACCAAGTCAAATTAAAACAATATCTTTTTTCAAAATAAAAAGGTCCCTTGGGTGACAAAACATACCAAAAGAAAAACCTCGGTAAAAAATTATAGTTATAATGCAGTCTGTTGATACTTTTTCCATAATATTGTCATGATGAAAAGTTGTAGTTGATTGGTTGCTAATTTGTTGATATTGGACATTTAAGTACTGTATCATCTACAGATCTCATACAGAGGCTGCATAAAAGCCCATCCTTTTGCCTGCTGTGAGATTGTATGGACCCAGGGGAGAGGCTGAAATATGTATCTAGATCTGTAATGCCCTGAGGAAGTGGACATCTGGGCAGTACCAACAAGACAAGATACACACACAAAGTACAACATAAAGAATGAATTAGAAAATGCCAAACCTTCATAGTTTAAAACATGAACATATACTAAGTTGGAAAAACTACAAACAATGACTTTGTTATACATGTCTCACACACAGTGATCCACAGTCCAAACAAAGGACGGAAACAACATGGCCCCAATTAAACAAAGTTTCTGACAACTGATTGAAATGGACATAGGTTAAAACACTTGAGGGTTCTAGTCAATCCGTATCGCGGAAGATCAGCGTGACTGAAATTTAAAAAGGCAATGTTCACGTGTTAGCGAAAGGACGTTTCAATTTCGATCTCGCAATCTAACGCTTCAGCAATCCAGATTGACGAGCGCCATTAGTAGACTACAGTTTACTACTTTAATCAATTTCATCAACAAACCATTCAAACAAATGTTACTAGATAATGCTGAGGGTCTGCAATCAATATGCCAATCAATAAATTGGGAAGAATATCAGAAAACTCTAAAACCCTGTACTGACCTTGTTATGCTAGTTATGTGTGCTCCAATAGAAAGAAATCAATAACATTACATTCAAACTACACTTGAGATTTTTATGTTTTACGAAAATAATTATATCTGGGGATTCGAAAAGCTCTCTTGCGTTTGACATTCAAGAGGTGATGGTGGTTCTCAACTTTGACCTGATGAAGTTTGAATTTGAAACCCAAAATCACATTTAGGTGGAAATCCATTCAAGGTGACCTCAACTTCATATCATACAATGACTCACTCTCAAAGTAGAGAGAGCAAGTACTGAGCGTAACAGCAAGACAACCACGTGCAAAACACTGAACATCTTCAAATACACAACTATGTGTTAGAAATTACAGTACTGTGAAAACTGGGGCACAAAGGGAATCATACAACAAGCCAGCTTGTTGGCCACATTCACAATGTCCTCATTCTTAGCAGGAGAAAGGCTGCGAGCCGCAGTTATAGCTGCCTCCCGCACCACAACTACATACGCTGTCTGGATTCAATGCAGCCATTCAACACCAGCCTACAGTAAGGGCATGACTCAGCTGTGGGTATTCATTCTCAAAGAAACCAGGCTGAACCGGGTTAGGCTGGCTGCTACATCCAGTATCTGTCCCCTCAACATTGCTACCTCGTCCCTGGGCGTCACTTTAAGGGTGTATTCATTGGGCATCAAACGGAAGAAAACCAGAGGGACTACCTAAACTTGTCCAGTAAGAAACATTTGTTTAATTTTCCGTTGCAAAATATTCCGCTACAGCGTACCCTAATGAATACGACCCAGGTAGAGGGGGGGACGGCTAACGACCCTGTAGATGACGAGGTCTTCCTTCACTTGGAGCCGCCATTCCAAATCAACCAGCCAGTCAGGGTGGGACTTTCTGGGGGAAGCTCTTCACTCATGGGAGGGAGTAACTCAACTCATCATGGTGTGTTCAGGAACACAGGTGCTCTCTAGGGTGGTGGAGGGGACCTAGCTTCATTTGTGGATCTTCCAGTTCCTCAGCAGAGGGAGGGACCAAGTAGAAGGGGTCACATACCCAGTGTGGGCCCCGCCCCCCAGGAGGAGCCTCTCTGCCTCAGCCCGGCCCTCCATCACCCAGGCCTTGAGTCCTGCAGAGAGAGACCCTGCGAAGGGAGAGACGGAAGTCAGGGGTTAGAGAGAAGACATGGACAACAGGACTACAGACATACACTCTGTGTATAGTAGAAAAGACTTCAGATGCATGATGCAATACGCAGTTGCCCATGTCATTGTCCACGCAAACATACAGTATTACTGTGTATCTGTAGATGTAATAACACACAAACAGTATTGAAATAAAGCACATTGTAGCCAAGATGCAAAACACTGCAGAGAGAAATAGATTCTTTAGACATGTTATGGAGTGGTGCTAGTGTTATTGCATTCCGGTGTAGAATATTACACTCACACTTAACCACACCTCATATCTATAAACCCGTTGAGACTCCACAGCCTGGTTAAACACAGCAACCCAACAGCCGTAAATCATGCCCTTACTGGTCCCTGGGTGACACGTTTATGCTAATTAGTGAGGTGATGAAGTATCTCATTAAATATATGGCATTTTATAAACAAAGGAAGATGTCAGAAGTTAAGGAATTGAAGAAAGAAAACTGACTATGGAAGACAAAAAGAAGGTGGTCAAGCCTACAGGACAAGCCCTAGCTGTAACGACAACAGGAAACTGTAGGGACTTCCGTACCTTCTGGGGACTCTATGCACACACTGCCGACCGAACGTCTCTCACTCACGGGTCTCAGTCAGAGGCACATTGCATGCTGCCCTGCAGTTTTCATCCTTACTGTGACTGCTCTCCTGGGCGGCTGGGGCCGGGATGCTCCGGCTGCGACACGTCAGCTTCTTCAGCTCGCTGGCAAACGAGATGCCCTTCCTCTTGTCCTCACGGGCCATCTGAGTACACACACACCAACAGTCAGTGTTATACCTGATAAGAGCGAGAATGATTATTGCTGCTCATATGAACTTGAGCTGATGCGTGAGTATCTCAAACATTGGCATAATTGTATAATTTACACAAAAGTTTGAGTTATTACGTGCTTATTTTCAAGTTCAGATTCAGCCCTGAGTAATTTCTCTACAATTAGTAGAGATATACACTAATACATATATACACACACACACACACACACACACACACACACACACACACACACACACACACACACACACACACACACACACACACACACACACACACACACACACACACACACACACACACACACACACACACACACGTGTCCATAATGGACTACGGTACACACTGGCACAGTTCATTCCTTCCCTCCAAACCTGTGTACCTGTTCTTTGAGCTTGAGGAGGAACTTCCCTGCGCCCCTCCAGCGCCCCTGGACCTCGTAGACACACTCCTGGTCCAGGAGGACCCTCTGGAAGGGCTTAGCTTGAGAAGACTTCTTACTGCTGGCCTCCTTCGACACCTCCTCCACCAACACATAGTCACTGGGGTTAGTGTTGCTCAGAATACTCAGAGAGTACTTGGCTTTGCTCAGCGTCTGTAAAGGAGACCGAGGAAAGATAGTTTTCTTAACGACGACCATTTCCTGTCAGTCCAAAGCCATTTCATATCAGCGGTCAACAGTTCATTCATTCATGCGTATCTGTAGGTTTCACTTGTTGTGAATTGCATACACCGGTTTAGTGCATGAATTGATGTCAGAAACTTGCAAATAAAAGCCAGTCTCCTGTGATTCCTGTTTTTAATGTGCAGCGCCACCTCCTCTTCCTCACCTGCTGGATGATGTCCTGCGCCGTGCTGTATCGAGGGGCTTTGATGACTGTGTGAGGTTGTTCTGGGGACACGTCGTGCACCTGGACGAAGAAGGTGTCGTCCTCCCCTGCTACCACCCTCTCCACGCCCTCCTCCACTCTCTCCACCACTCTGTTCTTATAGTTCAGGTTCTGCCAACACAACATTTCATTACTCAAAATGTTTCGTTATTGAGACTTTCCCCTGTTTGAAAGTAAAGTAGTGTGTAATTTAGAACATGTCCACAAGAGGGGGACCTTAGAACATGAAGAAATTCATAACAATTGTATAGAACAAAAAAATACACGATTTGTTTGAAAATTAATGGGCTTGACCTATTTCTCATAAAAATATCTTGACTCTAGAACAGTGTTGATTAAAAAAGTAGCACCTCTTCCTTGGTTTTAAGGTAGATTCTGCCCACATATCCCTCTTCAGGCTGCCAGCTGTTGACCACCCTGACGATCTCCTCCTCGGAGGCTAGGGGGCGCTGCTGAGGACACCTCTTACTGTCACTGCGCTCCTTCGCCAGAGGCACCTTCTCCTCACACAGGAAGTACTCCCCGGCACCTTCTGTAGACGTCGGTAACTAAAGTCGGGAGAGGGGAAATCCATGAGCCACTATGAACAGAGTGTGGCAGGTGTGTGTGGGCATGCGTCAGTCTGTGGGTGGGCGGGCTGGGACTGACCGCGTCCAGTAGCTGTCTGACGGTGGTCTGCTGCTTCACAGACACCACAGTGAAAGGCTCTGGACCTGGGACACCATGGACTGTCACCTGGTGCTGCTGGGCTGTCCTCCGCTCCTCAGAACTGAACAGCTGTCAGGGATACAGTGTTACGTACAGATAGATACGACAGAGTATTTTACACAGTCCTTACATGCACTTTAAGGTTGCTAGCTAATTAGCTTATCGGATGCAAAAAAAATCGAAGTAATCCCTAGATGTTCCTTCCCTAGTGGGGTGTGAGAGCGTGTGTTACCATAGCAGCAGGCAGGGCTGTGCCGGTGGGGCTCTCCTCTAGTCTGCGGCTGTAGACAAACAGACTGGACACCTCCAGGGGCTCGTTGTGCTGCGTCCTCAGCTGGATGTGTCTGTAGCCTGGAACAACACACAACCAACCACAGACATTAACAACAGGGAGTAGAAGTGTATTAACCTGGCCACATGTCATGCTATAGCTGCTAGCCAACTCTGTACCATAGTGTGTTGCAACATAGCATGTTGATAAATACAGTAGCGTGTTGCTACATAGCGTGTGGACAAATAGCCTATTTATAGGTTTCATGCTGTCGCTTGAGAACATTTGTCAGGAATATTTAAAGTGAAAATAGAAGTTTAAATGAATCACTTTCTTCCTCCTCTTTTCCTCTCCACCCCTCCTCTTCCTCACCTGGTTTGAGGGCCCGTAGAGGCAGCGTCCTTTGAGCGGTGGTCTGAGAGCTGTTATTCTCAACCACAGCGATGCGCAGGAAGCAGGCGTCCTCAAAGTGCACGTGGAACAGGAAGTGCTCTGACCACATGGGGTTGAGCGTGTTGCGGTGGATGGGCTTGGTGCGGAAGTGGCAGCAGTCCACGGGCATGCCCAGCACGTCCACCTCCACACAGGGGCTGCCCGCGCTGTTGGCAGGGCACACGTTCTGCCCCGACACAATCTGACAGAGGGGGAGGACATCTTTACTTCATGTCAAAAGTGAATTTAATCATCTCAAAACACTATAATACAGATACATGGCATTACATGACTTATTTACTTAGTACTTTATAATACTTCTGTCAGCCTAGTTGTTAAGCGCGTTGGGCCAGGATCCGAAAGGTTGCTGGTTTGAATCCCTGAGCTGACTAGGTGAAAAATCTGTCGATGTGCCCTAATTGCGCCTGTTAGTCACTCTGGATGAGAAATTAAACATCTCTTTGTTTAAACATAACTAGTATTTTACCCTTCGCTATTGCAAAAGATTTATTGGGTGGCGTCCCTGTCTGTCAACTAGACAAATCAGATATTTGGTGCAAATAGCTCTAATAAACCATCAAAGCCATGCTGAAGAGCCGATGGGAGTGCTTTGGGTAAGTGTGTGTTTATACCCAGGAGGGTAGTTAGTGGGAGAAACCAGTATGTAGGTCATATTGAAGTGTGTTTGGCTACAATGTAGTTTTTGTTGGGTTGAGTGTCTGGGCATCCCTAGAGGGGGAGAGATTGTGTGTGTACTCCCAGAGCACTGTGTGTGTGTGTGTGTGTGTGTGTGTGTGTGTGTGTGTGTGTGTGTGTGTGTGTGTGTGTGTACACACATGCGTCCATGTACAGTCCCATCCATATATCCACGTCCAGTCAATTCCTATTGGACAAACTATATTCCAAAACACAACCAAAACAAACTGAAAATTGATCTAAATACTAAACTTTTGACTACTTAATGCCCTATAAGTGAATTTGTTCAAATACTTGAGTTCTTCAAATGGGGGGACTAGATACATAAGTGCTTTCATTCTTAAACGGTAAAACAGAGATGTATGAAAATACACTCTAATAAAAGGTGACATTCCGTACTGTCGCCTCATTTGAACTCAAATCCAAAATGCGGGAGTATAAAAAAAATAAGTTTGCTGTCCAAAAACATATAGAGGGTTGTGTGTGTGTGTGCTCACCGTCAGAGAATAGAGTGTTGGGCTCATGCTCTCTACATCTCTCTCCAGGGGGCAGAGTTGCTGGTAGAGGGGGCAGCAGCGATCCCACAGCACTGGAGGTTTCAGGACGTAACCACAATGCCCATTTGCTTCAAACAGAGCTGTGTTCAACTGCATGGGCAGGTCTAGAGAGAGAGAGAAGAGAGCGAGCAGAGAAGAGAAGAGAGCGAGCAGAGGAGAGAGCAGAGAGAAAGAGCAGAGAAGAGAGAAAGAGCAGAGAGGAGAGAGAGCAGAGAGAAAGAGCAGAGAGAAAGAGCAGAGAGAGAGAGCAGAGGTAGAGATGGAGAAAGTGAGTGAAAGATGGGAGAGAGAAGGAGAGGGAAAAAAAATAGCAGACCTTCCACTCTAAATCCATTGTTCCACAAGCATCACTTAACATCATTTTTGTTTGGAAAAGCTGAATTGGCACAGGTGAGTGGAAAAACATATCAGCTTGCAAAGCTGCGTCCAAGCTTTGTAAATTAGTGTAAAACAGACAAAGCCCATAAAATGCATCAGGCCCATCAGTATCACAACCATGTTCAGTGTACCGAGTGGACTAGGTGCTGCCAAGGTCAGAGCGCCCCCTTACAGAGAAATTACATGACATGCAAGCGAGCACAACCCTGCCAGTGTTTCTCCAATACATCTCCACGGGGTCATACTGTAATGTACCCTGCCCACGCCATTTCCAATGAATAGGCAACTAGAGTTTCATGAAAAGTTCAATAAGTAGGGCCCTGAGTTTTTCATTACCATGTCACCTGACCAGGGAAGAACTCTAGAGCCCTAGTTATAGACTTCATGGGTTACTTCCAAATAAAGTTTCAGCCTGGTCCTGGACAAAATAAAATGACTTTCAATGAAGAATCTCCATTGAGCATAGTCTCATCCAGGGACTAACCTGGACCGACCCTCTCAGTAAACCTCCACTCCATCGCCTTACCGTCAGTCTGATAATTGAGGGCCACCACTTGCATGCCGTGTAGCCAGAAGGGCAGAGGGTTGGGGTTGGCTGAGTCGATGCGCGTGGCGGCCGGGTAGGTCCTTAGCAGCTGGCAGGTGGTGTGCTGGATCAGCTTCCGGGAGAAGCGGCGGCAGAGGCGCTTGGCAGCGTTCTCGTTCACCGAGGAGATGTGGTAGCACTTGGGAGTGCGGATGATGGCGCTCAGTGACGCGCTGGGGCTGAGTACGGGCGACGTCTGCTCCTCCCAGCCCAGACGCATGGCCTCCACGCCACCTGGAGGTCAGTCAGACGGACAAATGTACATTTATAACCTAGCTAGTCATTTAGCAGATTCTCATTCTGATACTGATACTGAATTTAATAATAATACTGATTATAATACTGATACTGATTCTGATACTAATTCTGATACTAATACTGATACTCATTCTGATACGTTTTTATCCAGAACAATAACTGTGAATAACAAGGACAGATCAAATAACGATTTGAACACAATTAAAAAATGATTTTTTTCAGGACCTTAAGACAATGTAACACTAGTATTTCATTAGGTAGGACATTTAAATAACACTAATTGTACCTTCCTTAGTGTTCTCATTGATCATGAAAGAGGCATTAGCTACACTACTATTCAAATGCTCTGCCAAGCCTCTCAGTGCTGAGCCAGAAAAAACATGCCCCTCAAAAAAAAACTAAAAAACATTTCAACCCTTCTACAAACCCTTTACAAAGGCCACAACAGCAAAACCCTTTACAAATGCCACGATAACATCGTACACTCATTTTTAGAGGGCCATTTTAAGTATGGAAAAGTTAACAGGCTGGTTCCCATGGGGTGTAATCCGACTATGTGGGTGTCCTTCCCTGTCCCTTCACATCCCGTCCCCCAGCTCCAGGTCTAGGGGTCTGGGTCATGGGGAAAGGCCCCGGCCATATGTACCCTTCCCTGTCCCTTCACATCCCGTCCCCCAGCTCCAGGTCTAGGGGTCTGGGTCATCGGGAAAGGCCCGGCCATACGTACCCTTCCCTGGGGTCCGGCCCAGCGTCACCGCCTCCCCGGGGCTGCCTCCGCTACGACCAGGAACCGTGCCAAAGATGGACTTCCTGCTCTTTCTGTCTTTTCTTCTGCCAGAGGCCGAAGGAGAGAGGGTGGAGAGGCCTGTTTCCCACACAACACAGATGGACACAAACACAGAAAGAGAGCCCCAGACGAGAGTGTAAGACAAGGGCACCATCTCTCCTCCTCCCCTCGCTGGTTTAATGTTGCTTGTTTGTTCTGGCTGTGCTCTGGAGAATTATGCACCTAGCAGATGTGCACCTGATTCTAATTTACCATCAATTCTAGACCTGTATTTTATTCCTTTGTGAACTTTTAATCGGTATTCCTCACGATTGAAAAATCACCAGGCAGAATAAAAACACTCTAGGAATAAGCAAACACACCACATTTTGAACATAAACCATTTCTATGCTGGAATGAGCCATGCAGTAAAGTCAATGAAATGAAAGGAGGACTACCAGGGAACTTGACAGCCTGGCAGTAGATGACGAGGTCAGAGAGTTCCTGAGCGATCTGTCGACTCTCCTTCTTGTTCTGGGGGAGATAGAACTCTTCTCCCAGCTCCATGTCAAATACCTGGGGTAGGAGCAGAGTCAGTCACTCCATCTGGAATTACGTCGAAGAATGAAAACATTTCAGGTGCATTTGTCAAATCTGGTGTCTCCTAGTTCTCAATTAAGATCCGTTTTTATCTCAATGGTCTCTCTTGGTTCAGAGACTAGAGGTCAAGGGTTAGAGGTGAAACCCACCTTCCCTTTGCTCTGGGTTACAGCATTGTCTGCTTTCCTCATCCTCTTGGGCATCTCATCAATGATGGGATGATCATCCTTGTCACCTGAGGACTTCCCGTCTGGTTTATCATCTAGGATGTTATCTGAGAAACAGAACCATCAACTTTGAGGGAGGGAGTCAGGCAGACCAGCTTTATTTAATCAACGGACTGCTTTCAATGTGATGTTAGCCAATGGTTTCACATTGAGTCTTCCTTGTCAAACCATAAGTGCTAAACTGAGAAGAATTCCATCCCATAACAGACAGCTTGCTTGCAATGCTGGGAATTGGGGAAATGCCATTCCGAGGAAAACATTGGTCCCCCACAAATACCACAATGCAATGCAGATTCTGTAAACAAAGAGCTGGGAGTTAGAGCCTCTTGTTCTTCTCTCGCCCACACACAGCAGGACACAAAACATGAATGTAAGCCATCCATCACACACATCCAAAGTGCTTTGCGGTTAAAGAGGAATTTTCACCAACAGTTATTTTACAGGAGCAATCCCACTGGTTCAGTGCAGTTACAGTACAGTGTAGCATCGTCTGTGTCTCATACTGCTCTGGTTACATGTGGTAGTGGCTGGTGAGAGCGTCGCTTATCCCCAGAGCTCCTAACAGTAGAGTTTTTTAACCCCCACGGCTCCCCGTTGGACAGGGGCGCGCAGGGGCCTGAGAAAACAGATGTCTTTGTTTTCTCTCTCTGATGAGCCACTGCCACCAGCGAGGTCAGGACGTACATATCAAAACACAGCAGTGCGGATGGGGGTGGCATATTTACACTATACTGGCCCTGTGTGTACTGACAACACGGAGACAAACAAATCATTAGACATGACCCCCCCCCCCCCGAGCGACATGAACATCATCCCATCTGCAGCGTAGTACTACAACAAAACCCCAAACACAATGTAACAGTTCCAGACTTCTAACCCACCCAGTACCCACACTTGGTACATTAAAAGCCTCAAATTCACTCCAGATAGCAGGCCGGCGACGGAGACATGCAAAGCGTACAGCACCCAGGCCAAGCTCACTGCACAGACAGAGTGTTACAGTAGGCGCCATGCAGTAGTGCTGGTACTGTGAAGGCAGGGCGGCTGGGTATGTTGTTCAGTTTACCTTCAAGGCTATACGAGGCAGTGGAAGCTGTAAGAACGTCAGCTAAAGCACAGAGGAACAGTCAGGGACACAGGGACAGGGGAGGAGAGAGTACAGGAATAACACAAACCCATGTCCAAGTAGAGCTACTGTAACTCATGTTAAAAAGAGAGAATCAAGGAAGATGTTAAAAAAAAGAATCTAGATACAAGATCTCACTCCTACATTACTGGTCCATGTGTGTGCTGTGTACATTACTGGTCCATGTGTGTGCTGTGTACATTACTGGTCCATGTATGTGCTGTGTACATTACTGGTCCATGTGTGTGCTGTGTACATTACTGGTCCATGTATGTGCTGTGTACATTACTGGTCCATGTGTGTGTTGTGTACATTACTGGTCCATGTATGTGCTGTGTACATTACTGGTCCATGTATGTGCTGTGTACATTGTATGTGCTGTGTACATTACTGGTCCATGTATGTGCTGTGTACATTACTGGTCCATGTATGTGCTGTGTACATTACTGGTCCATGTATGTGCTGTGTACATTACTGGTCCATGTATGTGCTGTGTACATTGTATGTGCTGTGTACATTACTGGTCCATGTATGTGCTGTGTACATTACTGGTCCATGTATGTGCTGTGTACATTACTGGTCCATGTATGTGCTGTGTACATTACTGGTCCATGTATGTGCTGTGTACATTGTATGTGCTGTGTACATTGTATGTGCTGTGTACATTACTGGTCCATGTATGTGCTGTGTACATTGTTACTGAGGGTTTATATACAGTCAAAGCAAGTATCTGTCTCACCATCAGACAGGGATTCATAGTCATCGTCGTACTCGTCTTCCTCCTCTTCATCATCATCGTGGTTACCAGGTGAGCTGCCAGCCGGTACCCCGTTGCTGGCCTGGGCCTGGATGTGGGCCAGCTGGTGAGCCTGAGGGAACAGAGCACGGTATGATTGGTGGAAAGTCCTGTAGCCATTTGCCCCCATGTCAACAAACAAACTACCTAAGACAAACCTGACGTCATCCTGCGAGGGACGCGTGTGTAATAATGCACGTGTTCACACTGTATAAGGTCTCACCTTCTGTTTGACAATGTCGACAGGAGCCTGGTGTGCTTTCAGCTTCTTGTTCTTGAGGAGGATCTTTCCCTTCAGTTGCAGCGGGGAGGGCAGCAGAGGGTCATCAGAGAAATCGCTCTCAAACAGGAATTTGGTCACCAGCTTGTCTCCGAACACAGTCTTCAAAACACAAACAAACAGGAATCCTCACAGACACGCTACAATCAAAGGCTTTTTTATCAAAGTACTTGGAGCAATCTCCAAAGGAAGGAATGCAGTAACAAGGTTCTTCGAGACAGGACACATGACACGCCAGCTAGAATCCGTACAGATCAGGTCCATTGGAGCCAGGAGGAGGTACCTTGAAGATTTCAGCCATTTTGCGTTGCTGGGGTAGAGAGCAGTGGTTCTCAATGGACAGGATGACCGGCATGTCTGAGTTGACGAAAGCAGTGCGATTGACCGCCTCCACCACATCCTAGAAGACCACAGGTTACAATACATGAGGCATAACATACATGACACTAGTCCCATGTATTCTAGAATACAACCCGCAGAGATTCCAGCAGTATTAATCAAGCTACAATAGTGGTCGGACATTATTGTACTGTATCTAGGCCAAACAGTGACATAAGGTCAAAAGTGGCAGTGTGCCACGGTCGTGCAAGGGTTGTGCCAGGGTTACAGACTAACCTTGAAGGGGATCTTGGTGGTGAGGGTGTGCCCATGGTAGATAATGGGTGATCCGTCGTCTCCATCCCAACAGTCCAGCTCCACACTCCTGCAGCCCTGCAGCAGCACCTAGACAACACAAACGACCACATCCCATAATAATAAGATGAACGATCACACCAACACAGAATTCATCTTATAGCTCAAGTACAGCAGGAGCCCCGAGTTTGTCCTGGTCAGTTCATGTAGTCTGGAAAAACTCCTGGCCCTGCTTATGGCAAACCACCCTCAGCGGGGTCGTTGAACACCGGAAACATCCTCGCTTCCTTTAAATCAGAAAACCGGATGTGGGGATCCCACGCAGGCCTTTCTTTTACACCTGCTACGTTAAGTAAAATGATCAGATGCTTAGAAATCCCCAACGAAACAAAACTAGAAAAGGTCAATTTCCTGAAGAAAATATATACGCTTGCGTCAATCATCACCTGGCTGTAGAGCTCTACAGAGGACTCTCCTTTGAGCTGGTGTCCAGTGAGGTACGTGTTGTGAGAGGACTCTATGTAGTAGTAAGACATGGGACACTGGAGCTCCTCCGTGTTCACCTGAGACTCCTCGTTCTTAGACGCAAAGTTGTCCTTGTCCATTAAAAACCTGGGGAGGATTAGAGGTAAAAGGTCACTAACTAAACTGGTGACGAATGTCATCTCAGAATTCCTATGATGGCATTTCTTGAGTTGGTCGACTTCATATTTCTTGGGAAATGAATGTACCTGGCAAAACCTTCGAAGGACATCCAACCCATCTGACGCATGCTTATGCACGGCTCAAATTTCTGAGGGAGACAAAAGAAACCCAATTTAACAGTATTTCACAGGAATATCATTCTCCGGTCCTTACCGATATGTCTACTGTGCAGTATATCACATGTCTGCCTAGTTAAAGGGACATTACACTCCAAAATCTAATTCTGACAATTTTTTCAGACCGTAAAAGACATCCCTTAAGTACAGCTTGCTGGACCAGTCATGTGACCCACCTGGATGACGCTGAGGATCTCGTCGTAGGTCAGGTGTTCCCGCTGGCAGTTGACCAAGAAGTCGTTGAGCTGTGGGATGGCCAGCCCCAGCACCCCTAAAGAGGCGTTCTCCACGCCCGTCCCATTGGTCACGATGCTGGCTGCCGCAATGGCGTCCGAGATCTGCTTCTGGTTGTCCGACATCTGCTGCCGTGTTCGGATTAAGAGGCCCAGGTCCGAACCGTTACGGGTCAGCAAGTCTGGAGGACAGGAAAAGTGCATCATTGGAAGTCATTCTCTAACTAACACACTAACGACATTAACGTCCAATACTCCTACACCACAGTGTGACTCCACTGTTAGAGTCCTTCTGAACCAACAAGCCTCTAGAGAGAAATCATCACAGAGCGTTTGGTGCTTCTGCAATCAACTAGCTCTCATCCGCCCCCATTCACCATGATTAGACAGACTGAGCACTGAAAGCTTGTACCATCGCCACCCAAACCAATCCAGTTCTCTCATTTATGTATATTTAAATATATATACACCTTCTGACCTTAAATATATATATTTATTTTATTTACTTTTAAACAATGACTGAACAGTACCCAATGCAAACCACTCACACAGTCACAAACACATAGGAGTACAGTAAAACAATGGGTGGGACAGACCTAGGTCAGGCTGCAGTCCCGTGTCCTTGTCGTCGATCCTCAGGTTGGTGTAGAGGGGGGCAGACTCCGTGCCGGAGCGACTGCAGGGAACAGCGTAGGTGTCAAACAGCTCCTTCAGGTCTTTACGGCTCCGAATGC